>NC_056744.1:1337266951-1337314451 GCF_019279795.1 Protopterus annectens | reverse complement strand
TGTGTACATGCTAGTTTTGCATGGAATGCAGTCTGTCTGCATAGCTCTCAAATGTGGGCCTATCCACATGATGGCCAGAGGATTGGCTTTTATGTTTTGTCTGTTCATCACACAGGTCTTGTCTCTGATATAACAGTGGCATTCTCTCTGTTGAGTGCTATCAGTACATGGTTACAACCATTTGTGTTTCTGACTTCATATTCCTGAGTAAGGGTATGTTGCAACCAATCCTGTAATACTAGCAACTTTCACAGTGTATAACAGCAATATTGCAAATATGGCCCTGTGTTTCAGCCTCTGTCCTCTACCTATATGCCAAGCTTTGTCCATATGTCAAGCAGTAAGAGGTTGTTAAGTAGTGGCCTATCGTTAAGTAGTGCTGGCATTCCTGCTATCATTCCAGTGATGTTGTAGACTCCCACACAAATTGTGGGGTAGGGTCCATAGGTATGAGGTCTACAGCTGGACAAAACATGTGTGACCTTGTACAGTCCAGAGATCAGTGTATGTAACACTGTTATATGCCCTTGTAAGTCATTCTATGAGGAAGGGAGGAAGGGGTATGCACCGTTTTTAACCTAGGCTGCTGCAACATGTGAGAGATATCAGTAGTAAGACACATGAAGGTATATGGCTGTATATTTTCATACATTTCACCATGGGAACGGTGGTGGGCTAGTACTTATTGTCTTACAGACAGTTCTGTTTGTCAGTGTGATAGTGATGTTTTAAGTTAAGCATTGTTATGTAACAGATACATTTTCATTGTGACAACTTAATTCTTTCCCCCCAGGGGTTGAGTACAGAGTGTAATTGAAGGCTGATGAACTACATCTGTAATTAATGTGTTGATTGATTCTTATATTCAAGGCAAGTGTTTTTTTTTTACTGTAATACTACTTGAAGGCCTTAGCCTGGACAGCAACATATGTTATGCTTTCAGATTACTGTATAAAATGTTTTATTTGAGAGTTGCATTATTCAGTTATTATGTATTTCAAACACATAACTGCTATATGATATGGCATATACAACTGAAATAGTACACAAATAAACATTTCTATGTATGCAAATGTGTATGGTGTCATATCCTTTGACTTGTCTGTGGGTATATGTTTCATGCAATAGTTGTCTTTTGTATGAAAGAATCAAATACTGGCCATTTTAAAAGGTGGCAACTGTAGGAATACTGGCTGTTCAATATGCTGTGCACCCTCTAAATATATATCTTCTTATACATATCTATAAGTAGTAATATATGTAGTAATATGTATATGTGTATGTATGTGTATATGCATACATACACACACACATATATATATATATATATATATATATATATATATGGTTTACTATTACAAGGTTGAACGGCACTCCTTCAATGGTACTATAGTCGACAACGGAAGGTCATAAATGTCAAATGTCGAAGTCAAAAAATCTATCTAGGAACGGTGTTAACATGGGTTGAGGTAGGTGTTCGTATTATTCTGAACTACAAACATCTCCCCTACCTCCCTCGACCCATGTTGAAACCCATTCCTAGATTGTTTTTTTGAGTTCGCGATTATCAGTTTCGACCTTCCATTGTCGACTATACGACAGTCGAAGGAGTGCCGTTCGACCTTGTAATAGTAAACCATATATATATATATATATATATATATATATATATATATATATATATATATATATATATATATGCATGGGAGCACTTTATAAGCTCAAAATCCTGAAATCTCGAATTTCAGAATCTCAAGCCTATAAAGTGGAAGGATATGAAGACAGTAACACCAGAAGAGTGAAATTCAAAATCTCAAATGCCAGAGATTTTGAATTAGAGGTTCTGGTGTTGCGCTGTGTTCATTGATTCAGGTAAGTGTTTATGTTTAAGGGTGTTGGATAGGGACTGTAGTGTGTATTAGTGTGTGTTTTTACTGTGATGTGTGTGTGCGACAGGAATGTAGTTTGTGTGGTGGTGTTTTGTATGTGCGTGCATGTAGTCCGACCTTGGAGTTAGAATATTTAAGTAGGGGATGTGTGGGGGGCACATCCCCCCACATGGGCAGTGCAGGGGGGATGCCCCAGGCATATAATAAGGGTAGGTGTGTGTGCTTGTTTAGTTGTGTGCGTGTGTGTTGTTTTGGATTTTAAAGTGTCGGGAGATGTATGTGTATGTGTTTGTGTGTGTGTGTGTGTGTGTGTGTGTGTGTGTGTGTGTGTGTGTGTGTGTGTGTGTGTGTGTGTGTGTATGTGTGTTTGTATGTGTTGTGTACTGTGTGCTGTGTGTTTTTGAGGTTTTATGGTTTCAGGAGTTTGAATTTTGTGGTTTTGTGGTTTTGGGATTTAGTGTTTCATGGTTTTGTGGTTTTGGGTATTTGGATTTTCCACTTTATAGGCTCAAGATTCTGAAATTCGAGATTTTAGGTTTTCGAGCTTATAAAGTAACTCTATACATATATATATATATATATATATATATATATATATATATCAAGATATATATATATATATATATATATATATATATATATATATATATGTGTGTGTGTGTGTGTGTGTGTGTGTGTGTGTGTGTGTGTGTGTGTGTGTGTGTGTGTGTGTGTGTGTGTGTGTGTGTATGTAACATTGGAATGTTTACTGCTTTCACTGCTTCCACATTATACATTCCCTATGGTACACAAACTGTTCTGCATGATATGTTATTGATATCATCCTGACATCGTACAGCTGAGCTGGATTATTGTTTTTGTTGTAGCTATGTTGTGTAGGGTCCTGTGCATAAGACTTGCAAGTGTTAGCTATTGTGTTGCAAGACAGATCTGTTCAGCTGTGGAAGATGGGATGATATCAGTAATTACAAGAGGTACTTGTTTTGGGGCCCTTCACCCCCATTAACAGTGCCTTTAGTGAGATGTTTTTCAGTGAGAGGTTCAGAGTGTGTATCCAATGTGCAAACGCAATACACATTTATATTTATATATATATATATATATATATATATATATATATATATATATATATATATATATATATGTGTGTGTGTGTGTGTGTGTGTGTGTGTGTGTGTGTGTATATATTTGTTTTTGGGTTTAATATAGCGGAGATTCTCCATTGCTTTGTTTAAAGTTGTCTCACTATGTTAAACTCCTTTAACATAGCGAGACAATTCGTGAAAAGCAACGGAGATCTAGCTTTCTCCATTGCTTTTGCCCACAGCTCTGATGTACTGCGTAAGCATACGCATGCGCAGTACATCAGAACTGCCGCAGAATACCAAACAGCTGTTGAAGGGCAGCAAGGAGGCATTATACAATGCCATTATTTAAGAAAAGTAATTTTTTTTTTCTTAAATAATGTCATTGTATAATAGCAATAACCCACTTCTGGGTGTGGATAATGCTGGATTTACCTACAGTTGTCTTTGTTTGGCCACTTGGGCTTCGCCCTTGTGACCAAACCACACCAACCGTGGGCAAATCCAGCATTACCCACACCCAGGCATGGGTTATTGCTATATTATTTAGTACAGCCGCGGTGGTACGGTGGTAACGTTGTTACCTCACAGCAAGAGGTTCTCCTGTTTGATTCTCGGCTTGGCTTGGGAGTGCCTTCTGCGTGGAGTCTGCATGTCCTCCATATGGTTGTGTAGTGTTCGAAAGACATGCGTGCATAAATGGGCCTGTCTTCATTGAAGGTTGGGGTCAAGCTGGCACCTCGGCGTTTCTTAAAAATCTACTGCCAGTCATTAGCAGACCAGAGTTCCAGTGTGGCGACCCCTTACCGGGAAAAAGCCGAAAGACAAACAACAACAACAATATCCAAAAGGCCAATGATGATTATAAGAACCTTTTTTTGTTGAAATTCAATAATTCATTAGCAAGCTATAAAGTACCAGTTCACTGTGGTATTGCACTATGTAAAGGCTAAGTATCTGCTGTAACCAAACAATCAGATTCCTAGTTATATAAAAACAATTCTTTAAAATTCAAAGAATGTCTCACATAGGATTCTGCTGATATTTGGACTCAGCAGTAGAGACATGAGGTACGCTGAATCTAATTTCGCTTCTTAATGCTGTCAACTAATTCAGTATTTTTAGTGACTTTTTCATTATTAAAAATAACCCAACAAAACTGGTGTCAGTAAGTCTATAAGCCTTATTTATATGTTTCCTAGTAATTTTGGTGTAAAAGGAGTTTCAAATATTTTCCCAAAGTGAGCACTTCTGTTTATAATTGCAATGTCACTATCCTTATCTATTTATTTACATATTGTTATCTGATATAATGTTATTCAATAAAGTTATCTATTTACATTGTATAATTTCCTTTTATTGTTTGGAGACAAGGTATGGAGTATATTAAATTCCCGTTTTGTAGGCTGCAGTTGTAAATTTAAATTGCTAGGCTTTCCTGAATCCCTAGATGCTGTATTGAAATGACTTAAACATAATTTAACATTTAACTTGCATGCACATTTCTTTAATTCAGTTACAGTGTCCAGAAAAGAAGCAATCTTTATTGTAACAAACATAAGTCCTTTCTACAAAACAATAAATTGTCATTATCAAAAGTTCTGTGAGATAAACTGTAAATTTAAAGCAATGACTGGAATAAATATAATTTATCAATGTCTCTGTTTGGCAGTTTGCATTGTGGAACTACTTAAATATGTGTGATGCTAGCCTCCTTTTCTAATTCTGAGAAGCAGCTATTTTTGCCAGATATCTCCTCACCTGATTTGTTTGTTGGTGGAAGACCTGGACTGATTGACTGGCATAGGTATTCCCCTTGTATCCTTCCAGGTAAATATTCAACTTATTTATGCATTTGCTTATGAATTTATTTATTTATTTATGTATGTATGTATGTATGTATGTATGTATGCATGTATGTATGTATGCATGTATGTATGTATTTATTTATTTATTTTACATTTGTTTACTGGGAAAGTCTAACTGGGCCAATGGCCCCTTTTCAGTGGAGGCCCATGGAGAAAAGCTCCACAAAATTATAACAGTGCAATAAATATACAATATATATTACAAGAAATATAAAAAAAATAAATATAATCATGAAATATTACAAAACAATAGGTCATTATTAAGAGATGGTAACACATAAAAAATAATAGAGCAAATTTGTGATGGTAGAGATACTGAGGTGTCACACCGAAGAGATTAAAAGAATATATATCATAATATTAATAGTGGGCTGAGGGTAAAAAAAGTGGCATAAAGTAAGAATAATCTGAATGAGCTAAGGAAAGATAGAGGTGACAGTATCCACTAGGAATAGTTAGGCAAGTTAAGTTAAGTTTAGTTGGGTTGCTAGGTAATTGAATTAGGTTGTTTAGCTTGATAACACCTAGAAGTGTGAAGTAATTGTGAATGGGGCAGTGGGAGTAGTGGCTTTGGTGGGGTGAAACAACATCAGTTTAGTTTTGTTTGGGTTACGTATGCGCTGAGAACTGGATATCCAGGTTTCTACTGCAGTAAAGGATAGTTGTGTTATTATTTGAGGCTGCTGGAGTGATGGGGCAGAACAGATTAGGGTCAAATCATCTACATATTGGACTAATGTGGTATGTAAGGTGACAGTTTAAAGGTTGTTAGTAAATATGGTAAAGAGAAGTGGTCCAAGTATAGAGCCTTGAGGAACTCCTAAAGTAATGGGTAGAGGTGGAGATAGGTGGTTTTGTCATTTTACTGCCGCAGTGCAACTGAATTTCCGCCTTGGTTCTTCTTCTTGAGTCAAAGAGTTCTGATTTATTGCAGCAAATTTTGGAGATCTCCTGATGGTTTGATGTATTGATATACTTTGTTCACTCTCAGCAACAGGCTCATTTTCTAAAAAAAGTTCCTGGCTGGATATAGCATTATCACCATTGTATAAAGTAAAAGTGACCTCAGACTGCTGGCCAGTGTATTATCTACAAGAAGTTTATAAGTTAAATCGGTCACCTGACTTTCTATGTCACTTGGCCAAAAAACAAAAAAAATGACATTTTATCTAAAAGTGAACATTAATTATATCCATGTCATATATGTATAGGAAGCAAGTAAAAAGAGAATACAGAAAACATACTTAGTCCAGAAGCCCTTGCCAATGGAACTCCTTAGCTTTCATTTATTTTTTTTTCCATGGCAAGTGTTTTTGAATGTCACTAGGTTTCCCAGACTCAATGAACCATTGAATTTCAGATATGTACTAAGAAGTAAACATTTAAAGTATGTTTAACTTGTTTTTAGTGCTTTACTTTTACTTGATTTCATTATATAAGAAATTGTTCTCTGGCAAAAACTGAGATAAAACTCTGAAGCAGATGTTTTCAGACAAACTCACAAAAAGGTTAGGACAAAAAAAAACAGAAGACACTTAAGTAAGGCTAATCAGAATAAAGATATGGTAGCATTGCCTGTAGGTCTAAGAGCATAATAGGTGCTAAATGTAAGGATACAGTGGTACGCTCACTGCACTGAAACCAAATCTTTATTACTGTACATATATGTACGGGTTTGTTTTGCAAGAGGGCCTCAGTTGTGTGCATATTAAAAAAAATACACCCTGGATGTGCACTTTAGTTGGCCCAAAAATAAAATTTAATCCATACACAAATATATACAGCTAAGTGCTTTTATCCCTAGAACAGAAATTTCATCAGAACAAGTAAAAAATATTTCTTAGTCACATCCTGTTTAAATAACACACCCAGGAGAGGCACATAAGGATCTAAAAGCCCTTCCAACATCATGAATCCTGGCTTGGTAAAAACATATGTTATTCTGATGTTCTTTATGTTTCACTGTTGCAGTCATCACATTTGGGTTATCCCTGCTAGGGTAGCCCTCAGTCAGCCCAAATACCAGAGGCATAGTATTTCTGTCAGTTGCTGTCACTCCAGGACTGATGTCAGGTTGTCAGTGGTATAAAAACAGGCAGCCAACGCCATTACATCAGTCTTTCTTGCAGAGGAGCCTGAAGCAGAAGCAGTTCGCATGAGTGCTGGTCTGCCGCTACCTGAGTTTTTCATTTCCGAACTGAAGTTGAAGTCTTCTAAAGCTAAATACCCCATTGGGGATCCTTTTTTCTTGCTCTAACCGATGTCAGAAAAAGTTAATAATTGTCTCACCTGTAGAAAGCAAATACCACACTGAGACTTTCATTCCTACTGTGTCACTTGCTTAGGCCCAGACCATGACGTCCCCCACTGTCGCTTTTGTGCTTTGTTCAATGCCAGAACTATACATCGTAGGGCCCTTATGGTAGCTAGATATTTTTTGCTCTCAGTCCTTGACTTCTGATATGGCTTCCATAAGCCATCCGACAACCGATCTCCCGAAAAAACGTAAGGATAAAGACAGAGACAGACTGCACAGGTCCAAAACTGCTGATGACACTTCAGTTAAGTTAGTCGTCAGTTCTCTGGTCCTTAGTGAGGTGCTTTCACAGCCCTGATGCCTGCTTCTGTGGATTAGCAGGCTGCTACCGAGACCCTTTCGGAGTCTGGTATGCCATGAGACTCTTCTTCGACTAAGGATCCTGTGGATGTCTCTACCTTGGATGGGTCCGGAGCCGCTGAGCAGGCAGCAGCTTCCAAGGAAGTACTTCACACTACCAATACTCGACACAGACCGACGACTTCTTCCACATCTACAGTTCTTTCAAAAACTACTGAGTTTCTAAGACCCAGGGTATGAACCACACCCAAAAAAACTGAAAACCCAAGCTCAGGCCCCTGCTTCCTTGCCTCAGTCTCAAATGCTTAAAATGGCGGAAGACCTTATAATGCTTATCAGGTGAAGCCAGGCTTACCCCTTCCAAAAGAAAAAAAGACTTCTCCCCAGTAGTTTTATCTGAACAGGAGTCCGATGACTCTGATGCATCTGAATATGAAGATATGCAACCCCTCTCTGCTTATGAGGATTCTGATGCAGAGGAATCCATCCCTTCAGCCTCTCCACCTGAGGAATTCTCCTTTGGGGAAACCCTACATACTTTAAGGGAGCATTTCCAATGGGAATGTCAGGACTATCCTTAGTCAAAAAACAGACTCAGGGAATTCTTAGATCTTCCACAGTACAGACCTCTGACCATTTCTCCTGTCCTGGATGTTGTAGATGATGTTTTTATGGAATCCAGTCTGACCCCTGACACCCTCCATCCTGCTCCCAGGAAACCTGACAGGTACTATAGAGTCCCTGACTCTCACAAATTTATTTTTAAAAATCCTATTGCTGACCCCCAAGATCATCTCTCAAGGACCTAAAGGAATCAAAGCAACTTCAGCTACGAATCCCACCCCCTCAGATAGGGATTCCCAAGCATTAGACAAATGTGGTAAAAAAGTATACACCTCTGCTACTCTTGCTAGTAGGGCAATAAATTCTCAGTTCCATATGATGAAATATCAGCAGCATACCATGGAACTCCTCAAACAAAAAATATTTTCTTTCCCTGATTGTGCAGAAAATAAAGAGTTACAAGAGTTAATGCATTCTGCAAGTCATGTAACTAAGCACACTTTACAATGTGATTTTGATGCCCTATAAGCATCTTGCAGGGCAGCAGTTACTGGTTTTGTACTTAGAAGACATGCTTGGCTTAAGTAACAGACCTTGCCAGACCATGTCAAATCCAAATTATTGGAGGCACCCTTGCAGAAAGACAACTTATTTGGCACCAAGGCAGAAGAGGCCCTAAAAATATGGAAGAAAAAGCTAAAATCTATGCAGAGAGTTAAAGACTTCTTACAGGTCCAGCCACCGAGGTTCAGAAGGCATTGGCCCTCCAAATACTGGTCCTTTCCTGACCCCCCAGGTCAGCTCAGCCCAGACCCAGGGGAAGCAGGCCCCCCAGACAACAGCCCCAGGGAATGCAGAGATCTAAGCAATGGAGTTCCTCCTCTTCAAAACCAGGGAGTGCAAAGCCACCCCCTTATGGTAAGAGCTCACAATGACTTTACACTTCCACCCCCTCCCTCTGCCCACCTGCACTTGCCCCTAGGAGGAAAACTCTTCTTCCATACAAGTAACTGGACCACCATTACCAATGACCACTGTGTACTCAACATAGTGTCTCAGGGATACAAATTTTATTTTCACACACTGCCAACCCCAAAAGGCTTCCCAGATCTTCTCCCAAACCAGTGGGCAGAGGCCAAAAAGCAAGATCTTTCCCCCTCTCTATGATGGCAATAGAGCATGTTCCTGCAGAACAGGCAGGCCAAGATTTCTACTCCAGACTCTTCCTGGTACCAAGAAAAGAGGGCACATGGTGCTCCATCCTTGACCTTTCCATTCTAAACACCTTTCTGGTGATACCAAACTTCAAAATGCTCACCCTCCAGCAGCTTCTAGCTATGCTTTCCAAGGATGCTTGCTTAGCCACCCTAGACCTAAAAGGAGCCTACCTACACATCCCAGTCAGGGAATAATGCAGGAAATATCTAAGTTTCAGAGCAGGATCACTGCACATTCAGTTCTCTGTGCTTCCCTTTGGCTTATCCACTGCTCCCAGAGTTTTCACAAAATGTCTGGCTCCTGCTATTGCTTTTTGCAGGCAAAGAAATATTCAAATTTACCCATACTTAGATGACTGCCTGATTTAGGCAGACAGTCAGGAAAATCTGCTAAAACACCTGATCTTTGTAAAGGACTTACTGACCTCTCTGGAGTATACTATCAATGAAAAAAAAATCAAAACTAGTACCCACACAAAAAATTGTATTCCTGGGAGCAAGCCTGGACACAGCATCCCAGATGGCATTCCTTACACCAGAAAAACAAATCTACCTGACAACCTACTTCTCTCAACTAGCCACCAGGACCCAGTTATCCACAAGGAAAATCTTGCAAGCACTAGGATTCATGGCTTCTTGCATTCTACTGATTCCACATGCCAGACTGCATATGAGTAAACTACAATGGTACCTAAAAAGCCTTTGGGGTCAGCATTCTCAAGACCTGGAAACTCTTATATCAATAATACCTTGTCTAAGGAAAGATTTTCTTTGGTGGGCAGCAGCATGCTACCACAACAAGGGACTTCCCTTCTCACTACCCCACGCCAGACAGACCCTCACCACAGATGCATCAGACTATGTCTGAGGTGCACACCTGGACAGCAGTTGCATTCAGGGCCAATGAAGCCCAAATCAAATACATTTGAACATCAACAAAAAAGAGATGTTAGCTGTTCAGCATGCCCTGACAGCTTTCAGACCCCTACTCGACCCGGGGCCTCTGCTGATCAAAACAGACAACTCCATGGTGATGTGGTACATCAACAAGCAGGGAGCGACTCACTCTTATCCTCTGTGCAGGCTCGACATGACTCTTTGGCACACAGATGTAGCCATGCAACTACACTTGGTAGCACAATTCCTGCCAGGCTCTCGTAACTCTCTGGCAGACAACCTAAGCAGAAACCTGCTAGACCCACACAAGTGGCAGCTAGACCAAAGAACCTTCATCCTTGTAACCCAGAAATGGGGAACCTGAAGGCAGACCTCTTTGCCTTCCACTCCAATCATCAGCTCAACAAATTCTGCACCAGGGAACGTCACAGCAAGGCCTGGAAAGTGGATGCTCTATCCTTACAGTGGGTAAACCTCTCAGTCTATACACTTCCCCCTCTACCACTCATTTCAATGGTACTGCTCAAAATAAGGGAGGAAAAACTGAGGGCAATCTTGATTGCCCCAGACTGGCCATAGCAGCACTGGTACCCACTGCTGCACAGCCTGTCACCCCTGCCACCATGGCACCTACCTCAGATCCCAGCACTCCTGACCCAGAGGAATGGAGAATTCATGCATCCCCAATTGCAGACCATCAATCTGGCAGCCTGGCTTATTCCCTGACCTCTCCACAAGCTGCCAGTCTAAGCAAACAAGTTCTAGATGTTATACATGAGGCCAGATGCTCCAGCACTAGAAGTCTTATGCTAACAAGTGGAAAAGGTTTTGACCTGGATCCAGGCTAAGGGAGACAGAATGGCACAGCCCACCCTACCTCTCATCCTGGATTACCTGGCAGACCTATTACAGAAGGATCTATCCTTCTCTTCTATTAAAATTCATGCTCTGCCATCTCTGCTCATTTCAGCACTGAGCCACCTCTTTTCTCACACTCTCTCATCAAACAGTTCCTAAGAGAGGCAAACAAGTTGAGGCCACCCAGAAGAGCTCCAACCCCAGCTTGGGACCTAAACTTTGTATTGGAAAAGCTCAACCTGCCCTCCCCCCTGAACCTGCAGCTTCAGTAGAGTTAAAATTGCTCTCTTGGAAGACAGCCTTGCTTCTGGCCATCACTTCAGCTACAAGCACTTATGGGTGTAGAGCCATTCATCATTTTCCATGCTGACAGGGTCTCCCTCAGGACTAAGCCACCCTTCATGCCAAAAGTGGTGTCTAGTGTGGCTCTCAACCAATCCATTCATTTCCCCACCTTTTTCCCTAACCCACAAAACAAGGAGGAAAGGATTCTGCACTCTATATGTGCACAGACAGCTCAGATTCTGCCTAGACAGGACTAAATCTTTCAGAAAGAAACTGATCAATTGTTAGTCAGCTTTACTGCAGGAGCAGAGGGCAAGACCTTATCCAAACAAACAATTTTCAATTGGATAGCACATTGCATCCATTTCTGCTACAAACTGCATGGAAAACCTCTGCCCAAGGGGGTCAGGACACATTCCACCAGAGAAACCTCCACATCTGTAGCTTTCCTCAGAGGGGTCCCCACCAGGGACATCCTGGAGGCTGCAACATGGACTTCTGTTCATACCTTCACCAAGCATTACTATCTGCCTATCTTCTCCAAATCCAGAGCAGGTTTTGCCACTGCAGTCTTGCAGGGCATCCTAGCCAGTCCCCAGTCTTCTTGACTGCCTCCACCCTTTTCTTCAGCTTTGGGAATCAACCCAAATGTGATGACTGCAACAGTGAAACACAAAGAACATCGTACAGTTGTGTACACTTACCATAAATGTAGATGTCCGAATGTATTCACTGTTTCAGTTCTGGTTTCCCTCCCTCCATCTCCCTTGTCTCTCTGTCTCTCTGTCTCTCTGTCTCTCTGTCTCTCTCTCTCTCTCTCTCTCTCTCTCTCTCTCTCCTTACAAGAAATCTTTGGTATTTCCTATCTACTGGTGGTGTTCTTCCACCATAACCTAGCTCCTTATTGGGGGATCCTGACATTTAGGGCAAGAAAAACTGATGTAATGGCATTGGCTGCCTGTTTGTATACCACTGACGACCTGATGTCAGTCCTGTAGCGACAGCAACTGACGCAAGAATACTATGCCTCTGGTTTTCAGGTCGACTGAGGGCTATCCTGACAGGGATAACCCAAATGTGATGACTGCAACAGTGAATACACTCAGAGATCTACATTTATGGTAAGTGTACACAACTGCACTTTCTTGTTCACTCTCACATGTTTAATGTCAGTGTGCATCAAAATAGTCACCAATTGCTAAACATTTCCTATTATGGTTTCATCCATTGTAGTCCTTAAAGGATTTTGGCATGTCAATATGCATAATGACTGGTGATATGTGCATTGATAAGATGTGTGGCCTGGAGACAGAGATTTCCTAGTTCTAATTCTAAGAGAGTTGTGTAGTGACCACTTCACCATGCCAACATAAGTAAGTGTAGCAGTGGTGCTAAGTGGTGTGGTTGTGTCCAAGTGTTACTTACCAAGTATGCAGTGTCATGAGAGGAAGATGTCCAGACCCATTAAATATTTACTCCTTTTACAAAGTGAGTCATGCTGTGGGGTAAGTATGAGGCAGTCAGTACCCTGCATCAAAACACCAAGTGTTATCAGACAGAATTACAGAAGGGGTAAGTCTTTATTATGATTTCATACAAGCCAAAGTGCAAGTAGGTTAGAGATGTAACAAAGTAACATGGTTGAATCATCTGGAATGAGACAGTGATATGCACATACATCCCGTATCAAAGCCAGGGCAAGTGTATTACTGCAAACACAATAAAATAGACTAAAGTTTGGTTATGGTTAGAGGTAAAAGAAATCTTAGAGATGGATCAAATGATTCTCAATACTGAATGAAATGTAAGCACAGGAACTGAAAATGAACTAAGTGAAAAGGCTGAAGCAAAAAATTAGTTCCAGACAGATGTCTGCCAACAAATTCACAAAAGGGTTAGTAAAAAACAGAACACTTGAGTAAGGCTACTGAGAACCTTTGTTGGTAGTGGTATGTAATGGTAATGGTAGTGAGAGATATATTGGAAAATGCATAACTGAACTTTTTTCTGTCAAACAGAAACAGAAAACTGAGAAAAGGAAACTCTTAAGAGATGTGCATGAATTGCAGAAAAGCTAAAGCAGAAGGAAAGTTTTATTTGGAGAAAGACTATAAAAGATAGAGAAGAAAGATATAGTAGAGATGTGTAAGTAAACTTCTCATAACAGTAGATGTTCTGATGAATCATCCTTGCAGTAGCCTAAGTTATGAGGGTTCTACCCTCCCTCTTCATCAGCTAGCTTTCCAAAGCTTTGAGCATCCTCCAGGTGCCCCAACTGGCAGAAGTGCACAAGGTGCTCTATATAGAAGGCAGTTAGAGTGCTCTAAACCATCAGAGCATTTTTGGCCCAGGAAGGAGGCAATAGTCTTGAATACCTGTGCAAGGAAGCAAGTTCAACTATAACATATAAAAGGGCAAAAAGAATCACACCCTGGCAACACACAATGAACAGAAGGAAAAAAAGGGACTGGAGGGAGGGACAGCTACTGTAACAGTAATACATTAGAGCATCTACTGTTATGATACATTAACTTGCACAGTCGTACTATGTCAAAACATAAATTACCACTGCAGTGGCATAAACCGTATTGGTTGATTACCATAGGTTTGACAGCTGTAGAAAAAGATAAAGGAAGCAAGTGCTTAAAACTGCCAGAGTCTATAGAGTATGGTCCTAGCAAAGCCTGTTCTGAATCTTGAAAAGGAATCCTGTTAGTAGTGCTTTGAAGAAGAAGACCAAGATTTATACTTCTACTACAGTCCATCCCTTTTCAAACCACCTCCAAAGAAATGAATGCTCTTGCTGAATGATCAAAACTGTATCTTTCAGGCAGTTAGTTGAAACATTTCCAGACTGGGGTATGGAACTCCCTCATGTTTTGTGAATAAATCTAGTTCTTTGGGTAAGTTCATGGTAATTACCTTTGGACAGACTAAAAGAAAGGAGAACCACTGCTGCATTGGCCAGAAGGAGTCACCATACTGACTGTTTGGAAAGTCCTTTATTTTGAGAAGAACCATTGATATTTCTTGAGGATGGAAAAGCATACAGGAGCATTCCTGTCCATGGAGATCAAAAGGGTCTATATTATATGAACGAAAGTTCATATAATTGAATGCTGTAAACAACAAAAATGCCGGACATCGAACCCTTTATTGTGGGGGGCTGCACCCCCTACCCCCACCACACACACCCCCAATTATACATACCAACTCCGAGATTGCACTACAGTGAGGAAAAGGCAAATTTCTCTACTGTCACTGCACCGCTATCTTGCAAAAAACACATCGATGTCTGGCATTTTCACTGTTTATAGCATTCAATATTTTAGACTTTCGTTCTTCTAATAGGGACCCGATCAGAAAGAATCTATCTTCCAAGTCTAACTGCAAGGAGTTCTGGAGCAGAACTGCTTTAGTTTTCTGTTCTGAAAGGAAGTAAGCAGAATTGTTTCAGGTGTTCCTCATGGTTGGATCAATTCTTTTAAGGCCCCAGAGTGATGATTCTATGCATTTGGTTGTATCCTGGTCCTGTTGAGCTTGTCTGCAATAAAGTTTTGCTTTGATGGTATGTATGCTGTTGGAAGGATCACATTTGGCTGAATTGCTACATCACAGGCTATCTTAGTCAGTCAGCAAATATGGTAAGATCTGTTACTCCACTGTTGGTTTATGTACCACATCACTGTGGTGTTGTTTGTGTAAACTTGCAGGTGTCCTAGAGACCAGCGATGATTCAAAGTCTTCAAAGCACTGACAACAGCCAATATTCACATGACATTTATGTGTTTCTGTCTGTCTTCAGGATCCTTCAGAAGTTGTACTTTATCTTTTTTGAAACTGCTCTCCACTCCAGATCTGAAGTGTTTGTGGTGACTGTCTTGAGCTGAGTCTGAAAGGAGAAGGTAACATCTGGTTTGCATGCTACATGGTTTACCTGCCATACATTTTCCCTCTTTACAGATAATAGAACTGGAATCTGAAAAATCAAAGGGTATAGATGTTGAATCCACAGTGATATGAGTTTTGATTATATTTTCCTGTTGTGTAGTCTAATTGTTGTCACATACCCTAGAATCGTTAGAAACTCACATGTTGATGCTTGATTTAGACTGGAGAAACTAAAACAGATCTGTTGAAACATCTCTACTTTGTAACGGGGAAGAAAGACTCTTTCCAAGACTGAGTCCAACAAACATTCCAGGAAAATTACTCTGTGAGATGGGATTAGAGAAGCCTTCTGCAAACTTATTTGAAAGCTTAGACTGAGTAGAAGATCCTGAAGAGTTAACAGAGACTCTTAACAGTTGGAAAAGAGTCTGCATAGATAAGACAATACTCCAAGCATGGAAACATGTTAAGGCCTTAGAGTCTACAATAAGCAGTGACTGGAGCTAGGCATTTTATAAAAACCCTTTGTGAAGTGTGGAGCCTAAAATGTAAAACAGAGAACTGATAATGTAAGCCAGATACAGCAAATCTTAATAAAGGCTTGAAATGTTTGGCAATAGGAATGTGATGACAGACATCCTTTAGATCCAACCTCACCATGAAGGCTAGATGAGGAATCAGAAGTGCAAGATACTGAAGTGATAACTTCATGAACTTTGGAATCTTGACAAAAAGTTTTAAGAAGAAAGATCCAGCACTTGCCTCCATGTTACTTCTAGTTTAGGAACAAGAAATGTCCTTGAATAATAACCTTTGCCTAGGAGACTGATAAGTAGTGGTTCTACATCTCCCAGCGATAGTATGTTGTGCAGAATGGGAGGAATGGAGAAATCTGAGGCCATAGGAAGAAAGAATCCCCTGAAATGATAGAAGGATTCCCAATGCCAAGAGTACCCCAATTGGATTACCTTCAGAACCCAATGGTCTAAGGCTATCTGATGCCAAATGGGAAGATGAAGTCTCATGGTCATACAAAGTCTACCAGGATGGAGCGAGGATGTAAATTTAACAGTCAGATAAAAATACTGACTGTGAAGGCTGTCCTTGAATTTTAGAAGATGTTATTTACTTTTTCGAGGCTCCTTTCCATTGCTTTTGAAAAAAAAAAACACAGATTACTGGCACCTTGTTATTTAAAGATTTTATTGAAAAATTGGGCTGAAGAGCGGAGAAAACTATTATTTCATCTGAAAAAGCAGGGCTGAAGAATGTGAGTCACTCCTTGACTCAGTTTTCCCCTTTCATCACCCTTAAGTCATTCCCTGGAGTACAACTGTTTGAGTGTGTACCTTTAACTCCCAGTGAGTGTGGTTTGAGCCTTTAAAAAAATGAAGTTATCACCTTACAGTTCTAACAAATAATCATTGATAGAGATCAAATATCAATACAATTGTATTTGCTATCTTCTATGTTTCACGATAAAATATTCTGATACGTTATATGTAGCATAGTTTTGGAATTATTAATGCAAATATGAACATGCAATATTTGGCACCTAGAGGCACAGTAGGAGATAACTGCAGAATTGCCTGGAGGTGCACTCGGCTCTAATGAGTTAAGTACCTTGGCCACAAATGGGCTAAACAGAGTCTTTTTTCTATTGGAAAAATTAAAATCTCAGATTTGACATAATCATGGAGATTTTGTCAATTTTCCTCAAAAGTGTTCCAGAATCAACAGTATCATAAGCCAGTAGCATAGCTGGGTTGGGGTAAAGGGGATAGCTGCCCCAGGTGGAAAGTGTTAGCAAGCACAATTGGCAGATCTGATCATTCTTGAATGTAATACTAGCATATCACATTTGTGGTCAAACTGAAGCACTTTACTGCTCTTTGTGTGATAGAACTGTAGCATCTGCTTAGTAGGAGCGTGCTACAGTTTGAAAAAAAGTACTTGTCTAAGTTTAAAAGCAAAGAACATTTTTTTTTCTCCTCAAGGACCTTTTTATTGTTCTGATTTTTATGTTCCTCAGTTGGAGTCAGATTGGGGAATTGCACCGGGTTCTACAACTCTGTCATAAGCATGGTTTAAAATATGATTTGTCACCTCAGAAACAACTGTCACAGAGGCAATTAATAAGTTTTCTAAATCAGAAGAAGGAAGGTTAGCCAGGGTTAGTCTTAGGTTAATTTAACGTATTTGGCTCAGTAGGGCCCCACACTAGGCTATGACAGTGTCAGTCAAAAAGTCTTACGAGTGGAGAAGACTACATTTTCCATAATGCATTGCACTAGTAACTAGCCCAGTGTTGTCAACTTCAGCTTCACATCTCTTTTACGGCTGGCAGTGTTAGGTGCTCATGCTCCCATAGTGGTTAGTTGTTGTTTTCGAGTGATCAACAGGAATTCCCACACAAAACTGGTTAGATTAACCATCTGGTTTTGTACACTGTCCGAGTTGCTTTGTTAAAAAATAATAAGATCAACCTTAATTTGAAAACTAATAAAGCAGTACTGTGGTTTCTTTGAATTTGCTTGCTGACATGCAATTTATCATTGGTTGCTTAGCTATGAGTCACAAGATAGAACTGTGGAATAGGAAGCATATAAAATAAAACTGTGATCAGATGACGTTTGATCATTAAGACTTGTGACAGAATGTTACCATTTCAACAGTATAGTAGCATTCCTCTCAACCTCTCAGTCTAAGAAATATGGACAACGCCTAAAATATGTGTGGACAATGGGCCAAAAATAGGGACAGATTTTAAATTTTGTTCTTGTAGACTTAGCATGCATTTTCTGAAGGATATGAAGTTTGAAATTGAAATGAATGCCATTATTTAGTGACTTCAGTCCTGACTGAGTTGCCAGAAAACCACAAATGTTACAGATGAAAAATATAGGGTAAAAAGCTGGACATTTCATTTCAATCTGTGCAGTTGAGAGGTATGAATAGTAGAGAAAAGCTTGCTGCAGTCACCACTGGGGTTAAAATAATCTTAGACAAGTGAATTATTAAGTATGTGTTCTAAGTGGTGAAAGGCAGAGGTGGACAGAAAAATTATTCCCATACAAAATACAGGGGCAGTCAGAATCTTAAAGCTAGGAGATGGTTGGACTGTACTGGGGAAGAGTTGTAGGCAGAAGTGTATTACAGAAAGCTGATGAAACAGTGTGGGTTTTATATATTCTTCCTATAGCCATGTGGGTTTCTTTAAAACATGTTCTTGTCTCCCATCTGCTAAAATATGATGCTTAGGGACTACTCTAAATTATCCCTGCATATAATCCTTACTGTTGTCCTTGTGGTATGTGATATATCTGGAAACGATCTGAATGTATTAGCCTACTTAGTGAATTTAACTAATGATTATATACATAAAAATACACTTTCAGAAATAGTTATAAATTGTGTGGTTTGTCAGCAATGTTATTTTTAAGGAGAGGCCTAGTATTATAACTGTTATTATTGATGAATATTCTGGAAAAGCACGCAGACTGTAACAAGCTATGAGAATTAATTGGGTAAGGAACTCCAACCATTTGCAGCAAGTGTTGGAGATGATTAAAAAGCCCACACAGAAAAGAGTAAAATAAGATGAAAATGTATAATTGAGGTTAGAATTTGTTTATGTCTTCCCAATATTCTCACAACCATTAAGCACAGCCCCCTGACTTGTTTGTCCGGTACTTACTGACATCCATCTGCATTGACATGGGAGGCAATGGCTGGGGGCTGTGATGAGTCTGAAGATTTTATCAGGTTTCATGACACTTGATTGCCCAGCAGGGCAAGGCTCATTATTCACCCCTCACCAACCAAGTGACTAAGCAGCTCACCCTACTATTCAGGCATGATTAAAGGGCAATTTCAGGTATACTTTCCAGTCCAGCTGGTGAACCTGGGTATCCTGAGGCAATGTTACAACTGCCTCATGTACACAGACAACACTCTGCTCTTACCACAAAACATTAACATATGCGAGAGATGCAATTATATAGCTAAATTGGAGGCTAAGCTCTCTCCTCCCAAGACTGGAACAGGCAGTCATGAGGAGAAGGTTAACACTTGTACCACACCTCCAGCCTCACATAGACATACTAAACCAGCACTGGCAAAAAATACACATAAATACACAAAATCATACTCAGAGGCTCTAAATAAAAACCTGCAAAAGCATCACAGACCTCCAAAGCAGACACCCAAAAAACCTGCACCTCCCGTCACAAACCAGACAACACATAAAACACAAAATCAATGTGCCTCACAATCACAGCCCTTAAGGCAAAATAACATACCTAACACACTAGTAATAGGTGACTCTATAGTCAGGCACACTGATGTCCCACTCACTAGGCTGGACAAGGAGAAGGTTACTGTTAGCTACCTGTCGGGAGCCAGAATCCGCCACATAACACAAGCACTCAGGTCACTCCAGAACAAATACAAATATGACTCTGTCATTGTACATGTTGGTGTGAATGACCTGAGACATACCTCCCTGGTCTACATGAAAAGAGACATGGAAGAGATCTCTGATCATGTAGCCCGGGCTGGTATGACCCTGAACCTGAGTAGCATCCTGCCCTCACCAAGAATGATACCGCAGTATAAAGAAAGAAGTATCAATTTCAACAACTGGCTAAGCTTCTGGTGTCATTCAAAGGGGATCCAGTGTCTGCCAGCCTGGGACAACATGCTCAACAGACCTTGTTGCTTCACAAGAGATGGCTTGCACCTGTCACCCTTAGGCTTTTGAATACTGGCCAAGGCTCTTGCTGCCCCCATAGTGCCTCTTTTAGGCAAGGCTCAAAAGTCAAACCCACCTCCGTAAACAGCACAAATAATAAAATGGGGGTTATTCTACTCAACGCCAGGAGTTTAAATCTCAAAAATACACTGCACTCAAAGCACTCCTCAGTATGGAGAACATCGACATCTGTGCAGTAACTGAAACCTGGTTCAAAGCTCCCCAGAGCACCCCCAGCACTACTCGGCTACAACTCATACCACACATTTTGGCCAAAGAACATGGACCGAAACACAAAAGGAGGGGGTGTATCCATATTCATCAAGGATACCTACACCTCCAGGTTAGTGGCGCAGCATGATACCTCCAAGATCATCCATGTGCAATTAACATCAGGCAAATCTGTAATGCAAATTGTGGCCTGCTACAGATCACCCTCCATGACCCAGGACCACCACTCTGCCTTTCTGGAGACACTGGAAAACATGAAGGTCCTACCAATATTGGGCGATTTCAATTACCCTACCATTAACTGGAAAAACTACTCAAGTACAAACTCCCAGGTCCAGCGCTTCCTGGAATTTATCAACTCAAATGCCCTGGATCAGCTGCTAAACTCCTCTACCAGAGGTGAAAACATATTGGACCTGGTCATCACCAACAAGGGCGAGAGGTGTTCACACCGGAGGTCAACCTGTCACTGGTTAGATCAGACCATAAACTAATCACTCTGGATGCCCACACCACACCACCACCACCTCCAACCAAAGAAACCACAGTGAAAAACTTTTCTATAGCAAACTTCACCTTACTTAAGACAGAAGTGGTAAGTTTCAAAGCCCCCACGCTAAAGGTTAATAGTGTCCAAGATGCAGGAACCTTTACAAATGCACTCTATGAGCACCTGCAAGGATGCATGGATCATGCCATCCCTAGCAAAACCAAGACTCACTCCCCTAAGAGAATGAAACCAGTCTGGTGGACCCCTGCCTAAAACAGGCTATACAATAGAAGGAGGAAACTAGTTCAGAAAAAAAGCAAATCCCAAGAAGGAAAGACATCCCTGATCAGTATCAGTAAGAAACTAAGGTCCCTCATAAAATCCTCCAAGGCTAACTTTGAAAGAAAAATAGCCAAGGATTCGAAAAATAACCACAAAGCCTTCTTTAGCTATGTCAAGAATCTAAGTGGCAACTCACAGATATGCTCTAAGCTAGTGCAAAATAGCACAAACTATTCTGAACACACTGATATTGCCAACATCCTGGCAGCTAGATTCAGTGCAAGCTTCACCCCCCTCTCACCCTCAAAAGGGCCCACAACAATACCGGAAAAGTGTAGTGTCCCGGAAATCACAGAAGCACAGATGAAAACAGTCCGCACAGATGAAAACAGTCCTTTCAAAAGCCAAAAGCACAGCATCAATGGGGCCAGATGGTGTCCCAGGCTGCGTCTTGCACGAACTACAGAGCAAACTAACCCCCCACCTAAACACACTGTTCAACCTCAGCCTCTCTGCAGGCTACGTGCCCATAGAATGGTGCACAGCAATGGTTATTCTGCTCCACAAAGGAGGGGCCACAACTGACCCTGGTAAATATTGCCCCATAAGCCTGACTAGCCTGATCTGCAAGGTTATGGAGCGCATCATCATGTAACTCATTAACAAAGACATTGGGAACCTCCAAACACTTGACCCGACCTAGTTCAGCTTTGTTAAGGGCAGATCATGCCTACTAAACCTGGTTGACTTCTTTGAGACAGTCACCAAGGCCATAGATGAGGGGAAGTTAGTTCACACAGCCTACCTTAACCTCGCCAAGGCTTTTGACACCGTTCCCCACTCGGGAATTATAGAAAAACTCACCAGCCTGAACATAAACCCCTACGTCACGAGATTGGTTGTCAACTGGCTTACAGACAGAACTGACACAGTAAGAATAGCGGGCTCCAGGTCCGACTCTAAACCAGTCACAAGTGGTATCCCACAAGGCTCGGTCCTGGGACCCCTACTGTTCAGCATATACTTCTCAAAAGTACAGGCAAACACAGGAAGACTATAGCTAGCCAAGTTCGCCAATGACTGCAAACTGGGAGACATAACTGACTCTCCAGCTGACATGGATATTCTCCAAAAGGGCCTTACTGAGATGGACACCTGGTGTCAAAGTCATGGTCTCAAGCCAAATGCCAAAAAATGCATAGTCATCCCATTTGGGAAAAACAAAACACCCATGAATTACCATATAGGTGGCAGCCCCCTTAATACAGAAGAGATAATAAGAGATCTGGGGACCCAGGTAGATAGTAATCTCTCCTTTGACAATCATATTGCCAAAGTAGTTAGGAAATCCTTCTATTAGCCCATCTAATTACTAAAGGGTTTGCATCTAGAAATAAAGAGGTTATAGTGCTCCTCTACTCATCACTCATCAGACCCATCATAGGGTACAATACCCCGTTTGGGATGTACCTCAGAAGACACTTCCAACAGCTGGAAAGACCACAAAAGTACCTCACCAGGAGGATTACTGACCTCAAACATATGTCCTATGCAGCTCAACTGGAAAAACTCCAGCTGTACTCAGTGGTATATCACTTACTCAGAGGTGATCTCTGTCTGACTTACAAAGCCATGTCCAACTCAGAATTGATGGGCATGCTCCACCTACAGAAATCCAAGTCACTGTGTGCCACTTGCTCTAGTGAGCTAAACCTCACCACAACAATAAATAGAACATGCTGGAGTGATAGATTCCCGCCACAGAGACTCCCCATGCTTTGGAACAAAATTCTTAACTACACTAGGCAGAGCCCCTCACTAGCACTCTTCAAGAGAAACCTTGACGAATGGATGGGTAACAGAAAATACACCCCCTGGGATCACTTCATTGGCTCTTCTTGACAGAGGCTCAGTCAATTAATCAATGGGACGGCAAAATCTGACACACTCTGGCTAGGCTTATAAATGCCCTCGGGCAGATAGCCTAGTACCTACCTATGAACCTATGAACCTTTAAACTGAGCCTTTTCTTAATGGCGTTATCTATCTGGTGTTATCTCCAGTACCTTCCAAAGATGCTGGATTATGTAAATTAACTTACAAAAATATGTTATTTATTTATTAATTGTTTGCTTGTTTGTTAAGCAAAGTATTACACTGATCCACCCACAATTTTTTTAGGGGCAGCACAGCAAAAATACAACCATAGAAACAAACTTTAATTAGTATTAATGCAACAGTGCTAATGTAAGAGCTAGCATATAAAGAGATATAATTTAGTCTAAGTACCTGAACACTGTCATAGCACTATGTAGTATAATGCTAATATGCGAAAATAATAAGCAGAGCACAATGTACTTATAGCATGCATTATAGTTAGGCATGGGATGTGAAAAAGAGTAAAGTTTGAGTTAATGAGGGGAGGAATGGAAAATAGAGAGAGATACAGAGATACAAAAGAGAAAAATAAAAAAAAAAGAAATGCCATAGGGTAGTCAAAGGGAAGTGTTTAGCTATCTCATACTGAGGGTAGGGTATAGTACTATAGTTGTCTGGGAAACATGTTTACTGGTAAGCCAGATTGCACCATTCTCATTGAAGCCCATGACCATGCAAAGTGTGCCTGAATGAGTGAAGCAGACACTGAGAGAAGAACTACAGGAGATGCTGGATCACTGGTAATCAAGGATTACTTCTTTTAAACACATCTTATGACAAAAATATAAGCTAAAATATAAACATATTGCTTTACTTTAAATATCAGTGATTAGCATACATTCGTAAACCTTAATATGGAATATTCTTATGTCCAGAAAGCCAGCAGTATGGAGGGAGGGTTGCATGGTAGATGGGGGGATCAGCTGATGGGCCCCAACAAAATGATCCACATTGGGCCCAGCAGGTGCTAAGGCTGGCCCTGACGTTAGCCATTAACTTTTGCAGGTTCTCAAAAGACAGAAACAAAAACTTTAACATATGGACTTTGCAATTTAAAATCCTGAAAGCTAAAGAACTAGAAAAATACATTTTCTTCCTCAATGTATGCATTGCTTTCTCATCTGTAGCAGAAGGAATAGAATAAGTAGCAGGAACCTGTTTAGCTGCAGCAGATGTAGAAAGAGAGATGACTGCTGAGTCTGATTTTTGTTAGTTGTGTCTGAGCCACCTTATATAACTTGCAAGACCTCTTTGGAACAGAAGCTTGATGATCACTTGGTGCAGTAAGAAAAATATTCTTTTAAGCACATAATTCAAAAAAGATAGGTGTAGCTTATAGCATCTGTAGTTGTAACAAATCATAATACATTTTCTAAACCATGGGAGGTTTGTTCTGTTCACAATGAAAACTTTTTCTCATGTTAGATAGTGTCAGTGAAAGAGATATATTCAAAATTGAAGTCTGAGTCTATACTTTCCTCAGAATTAGAAAGCTCAGAATGAGAAGAAACTTTTGAAGAACTGCTCTCCCTGTGCAGTGGCTGCTTGTCTTACTAGAAATTCCTGCAAGTCCAGTAAATCTGCCCTTTACATAGACATAGAAATAGAAACAGGATGCTAAAGGTTTTTCCCTCACTAAACATATGCTCCATAAATAAAGCTTGACTCTTAGGTGCACTGGACCCATCTCAACTCCATCCTTGCCAAGTGAAGTCCCTTCACCTGCACCTTCCCCAGACAATGAAAATAGTGATTTTTCCCTTTCCCACAAAGGGCATCCCTTTAGCCACAGATTAAGTGGCTATCCCCTTGACTTTGGTGAATTGGAAGGTTGGAAGGCCACACAAAGAGGACAAGGGGAAGAAAATGTGTGGTCTGATTAACAACAAATGGCCACAGAAGAGTCATTTACCAGCAGCTGAGGCAAACTATGGACTAATCTGGTCCTTAAGGACGCCTTACAAATTTTGTCATTTAGTGCACCAGGAAAGGTACAGCAACAGGGACTGACTTCTACTCCATTTTTAAGTCAAGAAGGAGGCCTGAAATGGCATAGCCTGGATGAATCAGTAAGAATAACAACAGAGAACAAGTAGTGCTGATATAAGAATAACACTGAAACCCCCCAAAACCACAATATCCTTTCCCAAACATATCAAAACCCAATAAATGATTACATTTTAATCAAAAAATAAATACCTGGGATTCAGTAAACTTTGTGCAGGCTTTGAGCGAATCCTACATGGAGTTTACATGTGTGCACTCTGATGCACGGTGAGCAACAGCATTAATTACATATTCATGCCACACACCATGTTTAATCATAAATAAGCACAACTGTGTGGCTGGTAACAGTGTTGCTGTCAGAAAACCATGTAAAGCAACACAAATCATAGGTTCATAGGTTCATAGGTTTATACTAGGCTATCTGCCCTAAGGCATTTATAAGCCTAGCCCAAAGTTTTGTGGCTTACGCCACCCCTTATATGAAAAAATACTGTGCCCATTAGTTTGTTGTGCCTCTGTCCAGCAGTGGCACAGAGATGATTCCCGGGGTAAACCTATGATCTCCCATCCACAGGTCAAGATTTCTCTTGAACAGAGCCAGCAAGGTGCTCTGCCTCACATGGACTGGGATTTTATTCCACAGGATAGGGAGTCTCTGAGTGATAAATCTATCCCTCCAGCACGTCCTATTTATATCCGAGCTAAGGTTTAAGTCGCTTGCTCTAGTGGTTTTGGTGGATTTGGATTTTTTGAGGTGGAGCATGTCCATTAATTCCGGGTTTGACATGGCCTTGTATGTCAGGCACATGTCACCTCTGAGCAGGCGGTATGCAACTGAATAGAGCTGGGGTTTCTTCAATCTGGCAGCATATGACAGATTTTGGAGTCCCTTTATCCTTTTGGTGAGGAACTTTTGGGGTCTCTCCAATTGCTGCAGATGTCGGGTGAGATACATCCCGAATGGGGCATTGTACTCGATCATTGGTCTGATAAGTGAAGAGTACAGGGGAACAATGACCTCACTAGATCTGGATGTGAATCCCTTCATGATCAGGTGGGCAATGGAGAAGGTCTTTCTAACCACTTTAGCAACGTGAGTGTCAAAAGAAAGGCCACTGTCAACCTGGGTCCCCAGGTCCCTGATAACCTCTTCTGTGCTTAGGGGATTGCCGCCTATATGGTAGCTTGGGGTTACCTTGTTTTTCCTGAAGGGTATGACTATACATTTTTTGGCGTTTAACTTCAGGCCATGGCTTTGGCACCAGCTATCTGTTTCCGTGAGTCCCTTCTGAAGGATATCCGTGTCCGATGCACTTTCCACTATGACGCCCAGTTTGCAGTCGTCTGCAAACTTTGTCAGCCAAAGTCCTCTCATGCTGGCCTGTACTTCTGAGAAGTAGATGCCGAACAATAGGGGGCCAAGGACTGAGCCCTGTGGGACACCACTTGTGACCGGCTTGGAGTCTGACATAGCGCCAGCAACTCTAACCTTGTGGGTTCTGTCCTTAAGCCAGTTTGCAACCCATCTTGTGACATATGGGTTTACATTTAAGCTGGTAAGGTTTTCTACAATACCTGAGTGGGGTATTGTGTCGAAAGCCTTTGCAAGGTCAAGGTAGGCTGTATGGACTGCCTTTCCCTCATCAATGGCCTTGGTGACTGCTTCAAAGAAGTCGACCAAGTTCAAAAGGCATGATCTGCCGTTGATGAAGTCAAACTGGGTCGGGTCCAATGTCTGCAAGTCCCCTATATCTTTGTTTATGAGCTCCATTATTATCCTCTCTATAGCTTTGCAGACTAGACTTGTTAAACTTATGGGGCGGTAATTACCAGGGTCCGTAGAGGCACCATCTTTGTGGAGTGGGACCACAGTTGCCGTACGCCACTCCTTGGGCACGTATCCTGTGGTAAGGCTGAGATTAAACAGCTGCCTTATGTGCGGGTTTAATTCCTCATTTAGCTCGTGTAGCACACAGCCGTGGACACCATCTGGTCCCATTGATGCTGTGTTTTTAGCTTTAGAGAGAGCAGCTTTCACCTGCACATTTGAGATGTCTGGGAGGCTACACTCTGCTGGGATAGTTATCTCTTCTTTAGGGGGGGAGAGGGGGGTGAAGTTTGCACTGAACCAGTATGTTGGTATATGGCATTGAGCAGCATTACCCTCAGTTTCTTCCCATTTTTGTTTTCTAGGGTGGTAGATTTAGAATTTGAGCCTTGCCTAAAAAAGGCACTATGGGGGTGGCAAGAGCCTTAGCCAATATCTGGAATCCCAGGGGTGACAGGTGCAAGCCGTCCCTTGCGAAGCAGCGTGACTTGTCAAGCATGTCATCCCTGGCAGACAGACACTGGATCCCCTTTGAATGACACCAGACATTAAGCCAATTGTTAAAGCTGATCATCTTGTCTCTATATTGTGGCATCATTCTTGGTGAAGGGAGGATACTGCTCAGGGTCAGGGTCATACCTGCCTGGGCTACATAATCAGAGAGCTCCTCTATGTCTCTTTTCATGTAGTCCAGGGAGGTACATCTCAGGTCGTTCACACCAGTATGGACAATGACTGTGTCATATTTGTACTTGCCGTGGAGTGACCCGAGTGCTTGTGTTATGTGGTGGATTCTAGTGCCCAATAGGCAGCTTACTGTGACCCTCTCCTTGTTCAGCCTGGTGAGTGGGACGTCATTGTGTCTGACTATGGAGTCACCTATGACAAGTATGTTTGGTGTTGTATTTGGCCTTAAGGGCTGTGACTGCTTTGCACACTGATTTTGTGGTTTATGTGTTGCTTGTGGGGTGTCTTGAGGTAGCAGTTGTTTGGGTGTCTGCTTTGGAGGCCTCTGCTGTTTAGGTAAATTTTTACTCAGAGCCTCCAAGTATGTCTTTCTGTGTTTATGTGTTTGATTCAGTGGTGTGGTAGCATTATGTGAGGCTGGTTTTGTGGTGTGTATAGTTGCCTTCTCCTCCTGTCTGGTCTTGCCAGTCCTGCGTTGAGAGAGCTCAGCCTCCAGTTTGGCTAAATAGCTGCATATCTCGCAAGTATTTGTGTTATGTGGGAGGAGGACAGGGTTGTCTGTGTACATGAGGCAATTGTAACATTGCCTCAATATTCCCAGATTCACCAACTGGGCAAGAGAGGATGCCAGCATCTGGCCCTTCGACATGCTAGAAAAATTAAGAAGTTAGGTATGAGACTGAATAAGAGAGGACTTAGTAAGGAAGTGGGTACTCCTGGGGGGGGTTTCACAAGTGAGGGACTTTGTATAATATAGAAGTGACAAGTGCTGAGCTTTTTTTTTTTTTTGAGAAAAAAAAAAAACTTTTAGGAACAAGTGCTGCGCTTTTTAGTCAAGGGATATACTGTTTAGGTTACTAGTAGAGCAGTTCTAAGGGAAAAAATGAAGAACAGACTTTATGGAGCCAGAAAAAGTTTAACCTTCTTAAACCGGCGCTGCCCGATGCTGCTCTAGTGGCAACTCTGCGTTAAATTGCGCTAAAGCGTGCTTTACAGCAGGGGGCTGGAAAAGGCAGGAAATGACCCAAAATGGCAACTGAACTACAAGTTACTGTCTTAAACCACTCCTCTGAGGACAAACAGGCAGCTCAGTACTCCCCACTCCCACTGGTGAGTAAAGAAACTTCCCCCTGACCAAACAAAGAAAATGGAGACATACAGGAACCAAGACAAAGCCCAGGGATCAGCAAAATCTGATCATTGGAACAAACTAGCCAGGAAAGTTAGGAGAACAAGAATATTTTTTTTGTTTTTTTTCAAGTTTTTTTTCACAGACAAAACAGAAAACACAATAAATGTTTTGCTTTTCGATTAAATGCTATCAAACGCTAGTACACTTGAGTGTATTAGCCTGTAGTTTAACTTTTAAGCAAACTTAAACTAAGAAGTGCAACCAACAATTAAAGCTTATAAAAACAGGAAAAACAGATAATACCACTATAAAATAGACAGAAACAGTCGTCGAATAACACAAATGGTTGAAAATGCAAGAAAAAATACTTTCTACAAATAGCATATAGCATATAGCAAATACAAATAGCAATCCTCTTAACATCTAAGCACAGTCAGTTATCGTGTTTGCTCAGAATGCCACAAATGATCACCTGGGCTTAACATAAAGTTCCCATAGCTCTCAATCTCTTAGTCCAAGAAAGCTGGACAAAGCCCAACATAATGGAGGAACAATGATCCAGAAATAAGGACAGATTCTACATATTTGCATGTTTAAACTTAGAAATGTGCTAGAATAACAAGGTTTGTGTTAAGATACATTTTCTGAAGGATTTGAAGTCTGAAACTCAAATGTATGTAATTATTTAGTGTCATCAGTCCTGATATCATCCCAGTGATATGGCAGAAAACCACACATTTTATAAGGGATAGACCAAAAGATATAAGGCAAAATTCTGGACATACTACGAAAATCTGGACACTTGATAGGTATGATATGTATATGGTCCAAACACAATTCAGGATTGTGTATACAATATAGAATATTGTGAAATCCCTTTCCTGACATTCTGTACCAGTGTTGTGTAAATGATCTGTAAGGGTATATGAACTACCATATAAAATAGAGACTTTGGAAAGTGTGTGTATTGAATAGGGGCACACACAGAAGATAACCACCAATGGGGAAGTGTGTGTATTGAATAGGGACAAACAACACACAGAAGAATTGTAGGAATAAACACAGGGAAAGAGGACAAGTGAAACAACCTAATGTACATACGATGAGGACATGTCAATGCAAGACAGTTGTAGTAGCAACAACAATCACATATCAATATGATACAGTAGGGACTGCACAGTGAAAATCTGTATTATGTGGCTGTCACCCAAGGTGCCACAACAATGGGAAGATGTCTGCATCAGATAAGCATCCCTACATGAACAATGCAGAGGACGTCTGTCAGGGATGTTATATATAATTGGGGTTGGGTGCATTTTGTGAAGCTGTGCAAACTGATTTGAATGAATATGAGTGCAATCCCAACAATGGTCTCCAGCAAGGTGGACACAGATAAAAGGTCATGGACAACATTAAAGGAAGCATAAACAATCATGGACAATATCAGAATAATACCACCAGTAATCCCATGTCTCTGACATAACATATATGATTTAGAGTAATCAGAGATGGTTGTGCACAAACACACAACTATTATGACATCTGCACTCCATGAGAGTAATCACACACAATGTACTGACACTGTAACATCTGCTGGAGGTGTTAGGAGGGACACTGCTATACCTGTATGTTACATTATGATCAATACAGGCTAGTTGAGTGGTATGCATATATATATATATATATATATATATATATATATATATATATATATATATATATATGGCACAATCCACACTGTCACAAATGTTACCCATGCTATTAATGTTGTCAAACAGCTATGCATGTACAGTGTGCATCACAGGAACAGGTATCACGCATGCATCTGGTGTAACAACTTGATGGGGTTTTCGCACCTTCAGAAAGTAATGTTTATGATACAAAAAGAATACCTAGGTATGGCCAATAAGATGTGTGACAGCTCACTGTGGTTAAGGTGGTGTACTTCAGTTACACATCACTGGAAGATGTGTAGGGAAGTATCTGAAGTAGGGTACATTGTACTCAGTTATTGGTGGGATAAAGGCTGTGAACTATGGAGGTATTATAGCCTTTGATGTGGATGTCTTGCACATACTCAGGAGTTGTGTTACATACAAGGGAGTAGTTAGCACTGTAGCCACATGCTGGTGGATGTTCCATATACCATATACCTCAACACACAGGCCACATACCTATTGGTCTGCTTTTAGGGTGTGATGCCTACATTATACTTGGGTTGAGTGTTTGTTTTCCTGCTGTAACAAATCCCCCATCTTTTTGTATCATTGCAGATGTTGTCATGGCTGTGGCAGCAATCTTTCATGTGTGTTGATACTGTCCGTATTATACTAGTACTGGAGTTGCCCACAATTTGTAGTCCTTCAGATAGCTGTTTGGACACAAGATGTATATGTCATTTGTGATGTCTGTGACTTAAATAATGGACAGGAAAGAGCCTAGCAGACAGCCCTGATATAGAGACCTTATCACTGGACCTGAGATATAGTTCACTTCACACATTTCAAAATATTTCAACATATTTTGATGACATGTGTGAGATACAGTGGTCTTCAAACTTGGTGATACAGGTGTTTATGGCCACATCTAACAGTGCTGAGTGAATACCTCAGTGTGGATTTGTTTCAAATGCCTTGGGCTTATCAAATTCAAAAGGATGACTGTGGTGTCATCATGCATACCCTTGATGACCTCTTTGGGGACATCTAACAGATGTAACAGGTATAATGTAGCAGTAATAACTAACACAGGTCTGTTGCTCACAGCCGAGATATCACTAGTGTCCATTTAGTTAAAGTTCCATGATGACATGTTGGTCTACCTCAGAGATGATGAAAGTCAGGATGTGTCTATACATGCATGCATTGGGTGCTGTCTCCCTCAACTCACATGGATGCATGTTGATGTACACCCTTTTACATGAACATAGTCTGTGTGGAGGGTGTCTTGAAGTGTGTATCCAACCATTTCAGGGCGATGTATGTGCTGAATCATGCGATAGCTGATCTATGATGTTGTCACAGCGCATTGATTCTGTGTGATAGGCCTGGATGAAGGTAAAACAGTGCATACTGGCTATCCTGATCTGGTCTTGGGTTTGGATACAATCCCCCATGCAGGTATCACTGAAAAACTGTCTCAGCTGGGGATGAACCCCTACTTCACTGGATGGGAAACCAATTGGCTCACTGACAGAATATATACTGTGAAAGTTGGTGAATCAACCTTTACCAGTAGAACTGTCACCACTGGCGTACCCCATGGATCTGTGCTTGGCCCATTACTGTTTGTAATCTCTTTCTCAACAGTTCAGGCTAAAGGATATGGCTTTTGACTTACTGAATTTGCTGGTTCTTGCATTCTGGGTGCAATTATTGAGTCCACCTATGATGATAATATACTACAAGAGGGGCTAATACAGACAAAGGCCTACAAATAAATGCAAAAATGTGTCTTTATTTTGTCCTTCTGCAAAGTGGAATTCCCTGTTAATTACAGCATTGACAACATCCTGCTATGCTGAAACCCAGTGATGCAAGCACTGTGAAGAACTGTAAATAGCAATCTGAACTTCAACCAAGTGTCCATACTGGTATTGAAACCTTATGTTGTGCACTACATAAGTTATGTCATTGTATTAGATCTGAGGATTATATTACAGCATTGTACTAGAACCTCATTAAAACACTAATAGAGTATAATTATGTCTTTTACATGTACCATATCAGACACATACAAAAGCTGGAAAGACCACAAGGGTTTCTAACCAAGAAAACACAGGGCCTACAAATCATGCCATGATGTGTGTGGATAGACTGAAAGCCATGTCACTATAATCTGGATTGTATATGATGAGGTGACTTCTGTTTGGCTTACAGACAGTCTCTCACCCTACCCTGGTGGGAATAGTGCACATCCACAAGTCTGATATAGTTAATGACATCAGCAATGTCTGGTGAGGAGAATATGGTAATAGCATTGTCTCTCTCACACACACATACACACACACACACACACACACACACACACACACACACACACACACACACACACACACATGCTGAATGCAGTAAGAACAGAACCCTGCCTATGTATGGTACACAGAGTAGAGAACTCTGTATTTAAGACAAGTGCCACAGCTCATGTCTGACTTGGAGTGCCTCAGGCAACACTTTATAGCTGATGACATCAGCAGTGTCTGGTGAGGAGAATATGGTAATAACAGTCACCCACATGCTGGTGTAGAAGGCTCAATCTAATGTAAAGCAAGAGCTCAAACAAACACACCCACACCCACACCCAAGTACACACATCCACACCCAAGTCAACTGCAATGAGAAATGAACCCCTACCTATCTAAGGTACACAGACTACAGAGCTCAGTACTTTACACAAGCGCCATGGCACATGTTTGACTTTTACAAGGCTACAGGACAACTTATAGTGGATGACATCAGCAATGCATGCTGGAGAGAAGATGTTAGGAAACCTACATCAAATGATGCGTAGGCATGTGCAAATATCAAAATACTGTCAATTCATTTGACTGGACTGGTAACTGTACAATACACACTTATGCTCTTCTGGCTAGGTTCACACACACATAGACACACACACTCATACACAGTTAACTATAGTGAGAACAGAACCCCTACCTATCTAAGTACACAGACTACAAAGCACAGTACTTTATACAAGTGCTACGGCACAAGTCTGATGTTACAATGCTGCAGACAACTTATAGTAGAATATATCAGCAGTGCATATTGGAAAGAAAATGCTGGGAGGCCTGCATGAAAATGATTTGTAGGCATGTGCAAGTATCAAAATACTGTTAACTCAAGGGATTGGAGTGGTAACTGTGGGATACACACTTATGCTCTTCTGTCTACACACATACACATTCACACACAGTTGACTGCAGTGAGAACAGAAGTAGTACCTAAGTACATGGACTACAGAGCCCAATAATTTATGCAAACACCACAGCACAAGTTTAACTTTTACAAGGCTGCAAGACAATGTATAATGGATGACATCAGCAGGGCATGTTGGGAGGCCTGCATGAAATGGATGTACAGAGTAGTAATTGTTGGATACACACTTATGCTCTTCTGGCTAGACACACACACACACACACACACACACACACACACACACACACACACACACACACACACACACACACACACACACACACACACACACACACACACACACACACACAATTGACTGCAGTGAGAACAGGACCTCCACCTAAGTACACAGACTACAAAGCTCAGTACTTTTTGCAAGCCCCATGACATAAGTCTGACTTTTACAAGGCTGCAGGACAACTCATAGCAGATGACATCAGCAGTCCATGCTGGAGAGAAGATGTTGGAAGGCCTGAATACTTTCATAGCTTCATAGGTTCATGGGAGGTTACTAGGCTAATAGCCCTAGGGCCTTTATGAGCCTAGCTGTGTAAAAAGCCAAGTACCCTTACTGAGTATAGTTAGATGATCATTGTTAGCAGAGTGATTTTGTGATCAGTGCTGGCTGCTCCTGTCCATGAGGGACATAGGTGCCACCCCTGGGGTGAATTTACAATCACCCATCCAGTCATCAAGGTTGCACTTGAACAGGGTCATTGAGGAGCACTGCTTCACATGCAGTGGGAGCCTATTACAGAGGGGTGGCAATTGTTGGGAGATATCTCTGTCTCTCCAGCATGTTCTGTTTATGTCACAGACTAGGTTGAGATCCATGGAGCAAGTTAGTCTTGTCCATTTGATTTGTGGATGTCCAGCATTTCCAGTAGGGCAGTCTCTAAAACTGCTGTGTACGCAAAGCACAGGTCGACTCTCAGCAGCCTGCATGATACTGAGTACAGTGACAGGTCTTTCAATTTTTCCATGTATGTCATGTTTTGGAGGTCCTGGATTCTCCTAGTCAGAAAAAAATGTGTTTTCTCCAGTTGCTACAGGTGTCTGGTGAGGTACATACAGGAGGGATCATTGTACTCCATTAGTGGTTGAGTATGATCTTCCTGTTCTTGGATGTGATGCTCTTATTTATGAGCCGTACAATGTAGAATTTGTGTCATACTGGTATGGACAGAGTGATTAAAGTTTAGATTGCTATCAACCTGCATTTCCAAGTCTTGCAACTCTGAGTTTGAACTTACTGGGATGCTGTGTATACCATAATTAGCAAGTGTACTTCCTTGCCAAAGGGGACAATGAGGCATTTTGCGTGTTACGTTTCAGTCTCTGAGTTTGGCACCAATCATTTGTCTGTGTCAGCACTTTCTGTAATATGTTAGCATCACTGGGGGACTCTATATGATTGTGCCCAATTGACAATCATTTGCAAACATAGTAAGTCAAAGGCCATCTACCTTCACCCAGACTTCAGAGAAATAGTTTCCAAACAGTAGAGGGTCCAGCACAGATCCTTGTGGTATTCCACTGGTAATTGCTCTACTTGTGGAGGTGGACTCCCCAACTATGACTCTGTTCATTCTGTCAGTAAACCAGTTGACTACCCATCTAGTAATGTATGGGTTAATCCCCAGATGGGAGATTTTCTGTAGCATACCTGAATGGGGATTGTGTCAAAGTCCTTGTCTAAATCAACTTAGGCAGTATGTCCTGTTTTCTGTCATCCAGGCTTTGGGGACATTATCAAAGAAGTCCACTAGGTTTAATAAGCAAGATCTACACTTGACAAAACCAAAATAGATTGAGCCAAGAGTGTTGAAGGTCACCTATGTCCTTGTGGATAAGGTCCATGATAATTCATTCCACAGGCTTGCAGATAAGGCTGGTTAGACTTATGGGTCAATAGTTCCCAGGGTCAGTTGATGAATGTGTAGGCATGTCCAGCTGTGAAGCTAGTTCTAGTTGTGCATTACCAGATTGATGTGCATTGCATGTCACACAGCATTTGATATTAGTTTATGTATTGTAGTTGATACATGTGTGAAAAAGTACTGAGACACTTGGGTTGCAGTGTATGGGGGAGATAACACATGGCTGCATTATGAATATGTGACATATTGTTAGATAGGGTCTTCAGTTTGTTATGTTTCTACATGTAGTCTAATGGCATAAAGTGTAAATGGACAGTAAACAGCACTAATACATGCTAATATTGACTTTGCATAGCACAGTAGAGAGGAGTGTGTTTGGGCAATGTTTGGCAAAGTGTTTGCGCATGTGAGATACACATTTCAATGACTTTCACTGTTTGCATGTAGTTAAGCATTGCACAAATGTGAGCTGCATTGCTAAAAGTCTGAGAGTTAGGAAATGAGTCTATGAAACACACCTGCTGCTTAGCTGACTTTGTGACAGCAGGTGTAAATGCACTGACATATTTCTTTTTGAGCCCAGATGATACTGGGTTTGAATCCAGGTTTATGTAATACTTTTAAATAAACAGTGATAATGCAATAACATTATTCTTTATAGTACATTCAGCATATGTTATTGTGTGTGGATGTAGCATAAGCGGGGTTAAGTGGCATTGAGCAGAGGTAACCACAACATTGTAGAGCAGCTCACCATTGCTTGGCATTGGTGCATGATGCCAAACACCTTGCAAACATAGAGGCCAAAAAGTGAAGGAATCCATTACTTTTTCTGGTACTTATATGTGTAGTGTGTGATTCTGTTTTTTGACTAGATTATATGTGTTAAAATGGGGTAAATAGGAAAGTGGTGAAATGGGAACAAGTAGGAGAAAGAACAACAGGAAAAACATAAAGGAATGTGCAGGAGGGAGGTAGGAAAGAACTATAGCTATCCATTTCTTCAACAGTAAAAACTGATAATATGTACAGGATATTAGCTGAATTTGGTCTGTCACCTCCAGAGAGAGGGATGACAACAATGTAATTATGTTGTACAACCAATTGGACCAAATCAAGTGTGTCAAGAAGACATGTGTGTGGAATGGAGAACTATGTATGGGGGTAATATTTTTTTTTTGTTTTGTAGGACAGGTGCCCATTTTTTAACTTCAGTAAGAGAGGAATGCTGGGTACGGGATGTAGGTATTTCTGGGTCAGGTACATTGGGTAGGTGAGGAAACAAGTGCAAACAAACAGGACAAGACACAGGGATGATGAGGGACACAAAAGGTTAGGGGACACCATGACTGTGGTAAGGGAGTGGACAATACAGGATCTTGCTCATCAAACATGGAGACAGTGAAATTTGAGTCCTCACCCACTGGACTGTCATCACTATCCCCTTACTCCACAGGTACCTGAAGTACTTGAAATCTTCTCCTACATACCATGATGGAGAACAGCCTGTCCATCCAGTGTAGGCGTACCCCAATCATGTGGGCCATAACTCTACACACCAACTGTGGCATCTCCCAATGGGTGATGAAATCTCCACCTTTGTCACTGCTCCTGGAGGGTACCAATGCACCTGCTTCTGAGGTGGTACTACCTGAGGATGCAGGCAGTGCAGTGGAAACAGAGGCAGTGCTGCCAGGTTGGTTCCCAGACATTATAGGCATTGGTGCTGGAGCCAGTGGAGTGGGGGCCAACTGATCATTGATTGATTGATTGATTGATTTTGAGGCTAGAGACTGAGTTGGGGTAAATACTGAGATTTTGATTAACATTAGGGTTACATTTAAGGATAGTATCATCTGGGTCAACTGGTGGTTTAAGTTTAAGGCTATGTTTTTTTCAGGGTAAGGATAAATGCTATTGAGTGATTGTGTGCATGGAGGGTTTTACGTGTCATAAAAAATACTGTGCAATTATTAAAGTATCTCTTTCAGTGGCATTTTTACTGTATTTTCAACAGTTTAGGTTGGTAAGTTGTTTTCAGTTGGTTTGTTTTCAAGGAAATGCTTTTAACCTTTAAACCTTACAAAAGCCAGAGATGACCTTAATTAAATTTAATTTAGCTGGTCAGACAACACAACATATATTACATAAAAGAAATGACACATCATGGAGTTACAACTTAAGTGAGCACACGCTACCCAGCTCCATTATAAAGTATACAACATTCCATGGTTGATGAATGCAACAGAAATGCATGCATGCATGCAGATATGCATGTTAGCATCTGTATGTATGCCTGCAGAATATCATTTCCTCATTCACTTTGTTTTGCACAAGCAGGCAGCACATTAGTCTTCTTTTTTCTGAATATATGACATTTTCTCAGGACTGTGAAAGGCAGCCTCTATTAATCTAAAAAAAAATCATAGATATTTCAAGTTTTATTTCTAGTGCTGGTTCTGTACATAGCGTGATGATTGAGGTATGTGATGGGGTTGTCATTTACTGAAAACAGCTAGGTGCCAATATATACTTCATATGTTCATAGATAGTACTAGGCTTGCAGTCCTGGGTACCCCTGAGGAGCTTAGCCTAAATTTCCATTGCCCCCAAGCACTGTCTGGTTAAGTGACTTGCTCAAGGTCACACAGTAGACAAATGAGGGCTGAAAGAATCTAACTCTTTGCTATAGGAGCTGCAGCTTACAGCTTTAACCCTCTGTACGAACTGCCAGAAACGTAAAATATAAAATACATTCCAAATTAATATGCCATTGCAGCTATCCCATGCCTGGAATTTACGAGCTGATAGAAAACCTAGGGAAAGCAAGATGCTTAACAACATAACACTTGTCATGGAGTATTGTCATCTAGAGCTTTCACCATTGTGTAATGAAAAACACTGATGTCTTATGTCATTACACAGTGCTACCATTTGACCTACTTGAAGCAATAGCCACATTTCAGAGGTTGATTGATAACATACCGAAGCCCCACTCATTATATACTGCTGTATATCTGGATGACATTGTTATTCATTTACAAGAGTGGAAATCACACTTACAAAAAGTGCAGGCTGTGTTGGAATCTATAAGACAGACCATCTTAACACTGTACGATAAAAATTATATTGGGAATAGTGGAAACCAAATATGTGAGATACCTTACAGGAACACAGGTCGTAAAATCATAACTAGAAAAACACAGTCTATAAAACTGGTCTATACTATGATGCACTAAGAACAGGTGAAGACTCTCCCTCTATTAGCTATAGAATATTTGTACATAATTCTACAAATACTGCCTGATATCTGATAGGACTGACATAAGGAAATGTTCCTATCAAAGTGCAGTTGTCTACTGAAGCAAATAGAGGGTTTAATGAACTCAAAAGACTGTTATGCACTGAATCAGTGGTACTGACTCCCATGACGTTTACTTGTATACTGACACACTAGAAGGTGGTTTGTGGGCACTGTTATTTAAAGGTATTCTGGAGGAGGAGCACTCTGTGCACTGCATCTGTTGAAACTGGTTATATACTCTTTACTGTAAAATCAAATATGCTTATGTCTAACAGAAAACAGTGCTTTGATTGTAATCATACCGATTAAAATGATCATTTAACCAGTACACTTTCCCAGTTAATAAATATAAATAAATAAATTCTGAGGAAAAAAAAGCACTGAAAGGGAATGTCTTGGTGTAGCTAGTGCCTAACTGATAACAAATACTTTATGTATCTATTATCACTGGCTATGCAAAGACATTAGTACATCAGCTCCTTGGTGATGCAGTAATGAGATGCCACCATATTAAATAGCTACATAGGATGGGAATACAGCAAATAAGCTATAACTTATTAGCTGCCAGCAGAAATAGATATACAGAACAGGGATGAAATATAACACCCTTCCTACTTTTGCTTGGTCAAACAGCCTATAGCATACATTTATGATCACCAGCACATGTGGATTTACAATTAAATGTATGTTAAACCATATTTAGAGAATGTGCAAACTTTACCTCAGCACCCTGACTGGAGAATGAACGTCCTCCAGCAGGGTATTAATGTAGAAGTAATGCCTGCTGAAAAATGAGTCCACCAATTTACAGCAGCATATCAAGCTGCCATGGAACTCGGATAGAAAAAAACTAATGACCACCATTATTTTACTCTTGCTAAGCAGTGCTTCTGCTGTTTTGCAAGTGTGAAATGTAAAAAAAGAAAAGAAAATTTTTAAAAAGTGTGTGTGTGTGTGTGTGTGTGTGTGTGTGTGTGTGTGTGTGTGTGTGTGTGTGTGTGTGTGTGTGTGTGTGCGTGCGTTATTTTACACTTGCTAAGCAGGACTTTGCTGTTTAGAGAGTGTAAAATAAATAAATAAATAAACAGAAAAAAGTGTATATATGTGTATGTATGTGTATGAGTGTGTTTATGTTTTTCCCTGCATGTGTGAGCGAATGCATACATGAAAACAGAAGAGACCGTGTGTGTGTTTATGTATGCGTGAGTGAAAGCAGAAAAGACTGTGTATGTGTGTATGAGAGAGAGAGAGAGAGTGAGCAGTGAGATCGATTGAGCCATTATTTTGTACTAGCTAAGCAGCATCTTCCTGTTTAGTGAGTGTAAAGTAAAAAAGAAAAGAATCTTAAAATAAAGTGTGTGTGTGTGTGTGTGTGTGTGTGTGTGTGTGTGTGTGTGTGTGTGTGTGTGTGTGTGTGTCTGTTTGTGTGTGTGTGAGTGTGTGTGTGTGTGTGTGTGTGTGTGTGTGTGTGTGTGTGTGTGTGTGTGTGTGTGTGTGTGAGTGTGTGTGTGTGTGTGTGTGTATGAAAGCAGAAGAGACTGTGTGTGTGTGTGTGTGTGTGTGTGTGTGTGTGTGTGTGTGTGTGTGTGTGTGTGTGTGTAAGAGAGAGAGAGAGTGAAGAGTGAGAGTGATTCCTAGCAGCAGCGGCAGCAGTTAAGAGGTCTGCATACCTCTCGACATGCCTCCCAGCTGTCCAGATTTTTTCAAATTGTCCAGATTTTTGTCTCATATTTTTGGTATGGTCCTTCTCATAAAATTTTGGGTTTGTAGTAAATCTCTGGCAAAGCACTGAAAATGGAAGGCAGAAAATAATGGCAGGCATTTGAATTTCAGACTTCATTCCCTTCAAAAAATACATGCTAACGCAAAACTGTTATTCTATTCCCCAGGATTCATGAAGCTCGGCACAAGGCTGGCGTAAGGCTTGCGCCATCCGTGCGGCATATATATGGAGTAGTTAGTCGCGCCATATGCATATTAATGAAGGTGCGCAGCCGCCACAGCCACGTGCATAGGAAACGTGCGCAAGTGCATGGGGCATAACGAAGTTGCGCATGGAGGTGTGTCAATGTCAGCTGTCGATGAGCAACCTAAACTGCTGAATATTATATTCCGCCTGCAATAGTAATCGCACCTATCAGTGTCCATGGATACTGAAATGTATGCAAAGCATGCAAGATAGTCCCTGCGAACAGAAAATGAAGAATCAAACACAAATGCACGGTAGGGAATAATGGGTCCCTACCCTTGAACAAATGACATGAAAACCATGTGCCCGTAGTCCAATGTAGTGTTGATAGCTATACCATGTGGAAGTGAAACGTATCATATGTTAGCGCGCCGCCAGTAGGTATGTCCAGCCCAATGGAGAGGGTCACCAGCTGACCCATAATGTGAGGGAGGGAACATAGCTGTGCAGATTTGTCCATAACAAAATACACGAGGAGAAATGTAGATATATGTAGTGACCGTATGTCTGAATCATATCCCACAAGGCATGTAATAGTCACATACAAAAGGTATGTCTGTATTTCACATACCAAATGTGATAGGAAAGAGCATATGCATGTAAACAAAACAGAAGGAGCATATAAACAGCTATAACAATACGGACACATGTAGGCTGAAAGGAACAGTATGATCCGTACTGTCGACTAAGATTGCCACCTGTCCCACTTTGCGAGCAACAGTCCCTCTGTGGGCAGATGTGTCCTGACACAAACATGTAAAAATGGCAAATGTCCAGAGAGTATAGGACATAATTATTCCGTAGATGTCATGTAATAGTTGCATTAAACATATTTCACTGAACGTATATTACATAAATGTCATGAGAAACAGAATAAGACACTGAAATGCTACAAAAATAAGCTCAGATATAGGCAAGAATTGTAAGTTCCATCTGCCGAACTGACCGTGGGTATGTGTCGGCCTGTAAAATATGCTGTGTTCACCGCAAATGTCACACTGTGGCCAATTGAAAAGGTGGAAACACAACTGTCGACTGTGGGGAGGCATTGTCCACAACAGTCGGACATGTGTAAGGAATAGTTTGGACATAGGAAAAGGTGCCATCCTACCAATGAGTACAACAGGCTGGCAAAATCCAGAAGTCAGCTGTATAATCTGAATGTGTATGTGACACAGTCGAATGGGTAGTACCCGGATATACCAGCCAAGTAATGAAAGTGAAGTATGGATGTGTACCTATGTGCGTGAGGTATAGCATGTGGAAAGCAAACATGGCAGGGTAGTCCACACAACCATAAAGGTACCCGACACATGTAGGGTGTCAATGTGTAACTCTGGCTGTGTCATGGGCCAACAATCAAAGTAGTGCTCTATGGGGTGTGATGAATTCGCGTTAGAGGGGTGGGTGGTTAATGGTAAAATCCTCAAAGGCGATACTGTGTTGTATGCAGAAAAGGTGAACCGGAGGTGTACGAGGGGGCAGTGGGTGAAGTGGAAAGAAACACAACCACATGTAGAAACAGCTGCAAGACAAGCAGACAGGCCATAGTGTAGAACACAATCCCACAAGCATGAATATGGAAATGTGCAAGACAAATGTATAGATACGTCACCGTCACATACCCACAGATGGGTCCTGATGGAACTGGCCATAACAAACACAACACACCTGGATGCATAATGGCCTACCCAGCATACCCTCCACAACACACAACCTGCCTCCATACCAGAATGTCCACCAAAGCCAGCCGTACTTAGTCCACTGGTTTGTTGCAGACACAGCTACACACAGTGACCCCTATGCATATGTAGTAGGTATTGTCACCCTAGGCAGTGTCAGGATTGCAAACCATGTATCCCCTGCATGTAAAACCCCCTGCACATTTTCATAAAGCCACAAAAATCTTTGTTATCTGACTTGTTTTGGTCTTGTCCAATTTTTGGGATATCACTCATGGGATAACCAACCTGTGAAAATAGTAGAATGGGTATGATGACATGATGTCCAATCCTGTAGATATCTGGACACAAGTCAGAATGTGCAGTGGAGGTCTATGACACTGTCCAGCCCTAAGTGGGCATGCATAACCTACTACCCAGGATGAAACAGCTTCCCGTGACGCACGTGTCCAGACACAAATAGGAGGGAGAATATAATGCACACATTTGCATAGTGGCAAACGGCATGAGGGTGAGGAAGACACTGACATAAACAGGTCAACCCTGATCAAGTGTGAGGGACACTGACTGTGTGCAGGAGTGACCGACCATACCTGTCAACCTGTGTGACCAAGATATCTGGACAGAGCCGTGAATACAAGTGAGACAAAGGTCCAAAAACAGGGACATTCTGTAAAAGATAGCTCTTAGAAACACAGAATATGATAGAATAACAGTTTGCACATTGGCATTAATGTCCGGAGTATGAAGTCTGAAACCCAACTGTCTGTCAGCACGTTCCGACTGCAGTCTTTAATGCTGAGCTACTGCTGTGCCAGAACACAACAGTGTATTACAGAGGTCCATGCCATACCACTCAGTTGTCCTGATATTTGCAGAATGACTAGGGTTACCACCTGTCCCACTTTGTGCATAACAGTCCCTCTGTAGGCAGTTGTGTCCTGTGAAAAATATCAAGACATAGCAAATGCCCTGAGAATTTAGGACAAAGTTATTTCCTAAGTTTCTTTAATAGTTGCATAAAACAGTTATTTTATATATGAAACTTCTATATATTATGTGAAGTAGCATAAGCAATTCAAATGTTACTAGAATAAGCTATTATTTGTGCAAAAAAGGTTAAGTTCTGTACCATGCATGGCTGTTGGTATGTTTTGTCCTGGAAAATCTGACATTTCTACAGAACATGTCCCAATTTGGGCATTTGAAAAGGTGGCAACCCTAAGAATGACCAGAGGTTTGCCACATATTTGTGTGCCTCCGACAATCTGCACCAGTGTGGTAAATAGCTGAGGATTGACGTCACTAAATAATGAGAAATATCCTGAGTTTAAGAGTCCACATCCTTCAGAAAAGTCATGCTAATGCAAAACCTAGTATTCTATCAATGTTCTAAGCTTTTAAGAGCAATCATTAAAATGTCTCCCTAATTGTCCCCCCATCATGTAAGTTTTGCACAGTTTTGGTGCTCTAAGAGGTTGAGAGGTATGGTCCGTACATATTTACAGTAACAACCCTTCACATTTGTGTAATGTACAACTGGATACCTGTAGTCACTTCATGCCCAAAATAATAATCCCAGTATGACTGTATACAGGTAATAGTCAAATGTGAATGGGAACACCCCTCACCGTGGAGTATGGACTGTAACAACCCCACCCATAATATGTATTGCCAACAGAATAAGCTGCAGACAGGTGCCCAAACACCTGTGTCTATAAACACAGGTAAAACTTCATAATAGGGAGAAACACCCTGTCCATATGCTTTGTCTGACATTTGAACTCAGCCAGGGAAGTTCCGTTCATCAGGTGGACAAGCCTAAACCTAGATCACTACATGAACACCCTGACAATCAAAGACCTGTATGTTCCTGGGCTATATGCCTTGGTGTTCTGCATATCCTCGGAGTGATTAACAATGCAGCTGTGGTCCACAGCAGTAGGCAATAGGGAATGTGTAATATGTAGTACCACATTTTTTCCAGCAGGAGAATGGATGCCTGTGTTGTAGGTGAAGCGGTGAGGCATATGTTGATGTAGCTAAGTACTCTGGGTATGCATATCAATGAGGGAGAACACCAATAGAATAGTGGTTCCGGCATCCGGCCAACATGAATGCAGTCCTGGTTGACCTACGACCACTGCACATATAACTTGAAAGTGTAATGAATGCGTTCGTGCTGTACACACATTTAAATATGTAAAGGTGAACGTGTGTTTCGCAGCAGTCCATAAACCGGAATACAGATATGTAACTGTTACGGTCAGAATTATGAAAGTTCACGTAAGCACAAATATCTATGAAACATATGTAACCCACAATAAGGATATGCAAGTGAACCTGCGTGTGTGTAATCCGCTCACAGCATAGCAAATGAATGCTGTTTTCTCCACGTTCTATGTACATGGCTCATACCTGTTAACCCCGTAAAGTACGAAACCGAACAAAGCCATGAAAGCAACTGGTACAAATAGGGCAATCCCCAGATATTGCCCTAACAAACATAAAAAGTGGATAGAATAGCAGGTGTGTCACTAGCATGGATTCTCTGAAGGGTATGAAGTCGTAACCTGAAATGTTTGTCATTATTTACCAACGTCAGTCTTTAATGATATGCCACTAAATTGCCAGATAGACACAAGGTTATGAAAAACGGACCAAAGATAAGAGGCAAACAGCTGTACAGGCAGCAAAAATCTGTACAGTTGAAAGGTATGATATGGATATAAATATATATATATATATATATATATATATATATATATATATATATATTTACACATATATCCACAGACATAAACCAAAGCAAATTATGAAATGAGAAACGTGCAGACATATGTATATATGTACATATATATATATATATCTATACACATACGATACATGAATAGATATATACACAACAAACATATGTCCCTGTACACACATGTACATAAATAGGTCATGGTATAGCTATTATGGATAGACAGACAGACATGCATGAAAGGAGAATACACCGCTGCTTTCCAACCCATTGCCCAGAAAGTACCAGTGTGACAGGGCCTGCAGGTTCTACACATTAAACATGAATATAGGTGTCCTTTGCAGGACCCCAAAAATTGATTCCGTACGAAGGGCGAATCATCACTGATGCAAAAGATGTGACAACTGCAACTACAATATAGCTGTACATGCAACAGTAGCAGGTGCAAGGGTAATAACACATGGGTCGATAGAATGTATGATGTACGACCTGAGATCCGCAGAGTGGGGAGTGCTCAGAAGTGTCCTCACACTTTATTATCGCTCACATTAAACATGACTAATGGGTACTGTGGAGGGGTGTCAGGTATGGGAATCATGGGTATGCAGAAATGGGCCTAGGTGTTGGTTGGCACAGATCTATTAGGTACACCCCATGAGAGTGATGTTGGTATAGCACGCGCCTATATTCTCCAAAAAGGTGTAACCCATCTACTGGATATTGTGTAAACCATTGGGGGAAGACGTAGGGACCTATATCAGTGTCATGTAGGCGATTATCATGGATGGACATGCGTACGACCAAGATGGTAACCATACCTGCCAAAATGTCAGAATAAGACAGCTGGACTAAGGCATAGTACATGAAATACAAATAGGGACTATATTAAATACACCCCAGACAAAGTCAGAATGTTGATAGAATAATGGCGTAGTCAGGAATATGAATGTTATGAGAGTTAGTAATCATGAAATAGAAATGTCAGTCATTATTACCTAACCGCACAGTCCGTCATGTCTTGCCAGCAATCTACCAGAAAGGCACATTATTATGACAAATGTAACAGAATCATAGGTCAAACCTCGGGGCGTTTACCCATAATGTGTACAGGTGAGAGGTATGAAGGTAACCTGTCCTAAATAAATGTACAGAACTAGTGTTACTAGGTGGACAGGTGAGAAGAAAGACGTCAGGACAAATGACAAAACATGTACAAGTCAAAAGCATGTCTTTCCACAAATGTGAATGACAACGTATGCCCTGTGAAAGTCAATGTTGAATGTTAATAGACTCAAAAGACATGTGTCCCTCAGGGTGTCATGCAGTGTCACCGATACAGTGTCCAGTCCCCCATACTCGTACGTGAGCTCTGCCACTGACAGAAAGCACAAATACCGGCGTACACATAAGGTACATGATAGAATAATTAGTGTGGATAAGCACCTGTTGGCCTGTGTGAGGAATATAACCCTCTGGGTGGGTGTGTCCTGCAATAGGAATGTAATGGCATCTGGCCTGTGACGGCACCATATATTGTGTGTATTGGTGTAAGAAAATTGCTACCCTGTATCAGAAACATACCTCGCAACTGTACAGAGTCTTGCAGAATGTGCAGATGTATGCCTCATATGTTTGGTGTGTTCCTCTTACAATCTGTACCTGTCTGCCAAATATCTGAGAACTGACATCATTAAATAATGACAAACATTTGAGTTTAAGACCCAAAATCCCTCAGAAAAGTCATACTAATGCAAAACCGATTATACTGTCAACTATCTACGTTTGTAAGAGCAATATTTAAAATCTTCCCCTATTTGTCCCCCCATCATGTTAGGCTTTGTACAGATGTTTTGCTCTAGGAGGTTGAGAGGTATAATCAGAAACAGATACATGTCTGAGGAAACAGCATTATCGACCACAAGATAACTCAGAAGGTATGAAAAGTGCTGCAGTAGGAAGTTCAGTATTGGCCGCAGGTATGTGCTGACATGTCAAATGACACAGCAGTCTACATGAAGTACCTATAGGGCGTCACCTTTGCCAATGATGACAGTGGGACATACCCACAGCCATGCATACACCACAAATAGACATAGCACACAGCAAAGCCTAGGCCATGATACACGAAGCCTCTGGTGTGTATGGATTGAGTGAGAGTACAGCAAGGAAAGATGACTGCCAGGCTATTCAGCAAACACCTGTAGGGGCATGCAAGACCGCCCATAACATGAACATTGCACAGACAATGTTGGGATTTGCAACATACCCCATTTGTATGTGTAAGCTATACAAATGATGTAATTACGCGATACATGAAACAGTAAGCTGTCCATGCAAGAGCAGAGTTATATGCAGAAATGTACCCGGATGTTAGGCGACTAACGTTCTGCACATTGCTAAACGGAGCAATGACAGCTGCATATACAGTATGAATACAGTCGAAGAAGCATGCCAATGTCCAAGTCCAAGGCCAGTGGCAGCTTC
>NC_056744.1:1337241951-1337261951 GCF_019279795.1 Protopterus annectens | reverse complement strand
CAGTTGCAAAGGGCCATCTTGCATGCAGATGGAGTCTAAACACGGAAGGGCACAGTAAGGTATAACAATCCCCATGCACAGGGCGGGCCGTCCTGCAAGCAGACAGAGTCTAAACACGGAAGGGCACAGTAAGGTATGACTGTCCCCACACACAGAGTGGTCACACACATGCAGTGACCAGTACACACTCGGCTGCCATCACTGCTGTCACAGGTGCAGATCACAGATGTACACACCACAGTCTACACTGTAGCCCTCGAGACATCACCATGTTGTTGCTGCAGAAATACACAGCCATACATTACCACAACACCATGTGACACATGACCAGTGGACTGTACAGAGGTCTACAGCAACTGTGCAGAGTACACATGTACTGACAGGGTTCCAACAGGTGCTATGCATTGCAATTATACCACTATACATGATCAGGTCAGCTCAAGACATACCAGGGGCCCCGTGTCTTACACAGCTGTGACAGATGAGTGTTGCTGTACACCAACGAACACACATGTTTGGATATGTCAGACATGTGATTGTAGTGGATGTGTGCATGGACCACACAAACAACACATATGTACATAGCTAAGCCTTTGCTGTCCCCCAAGCAGAACAGTGGCCTAAGCAATCATATGCATGCAAATGGAAGGTGGGTCCATGTCTGTTGAATGCTCACAGTACAGGAGGTAGCAATGTTGACGGAGGACACATTTCCCTGTAGTAGTCGCCCATAACACCCATGATATCATACCACAATCCATGTGTTATGTATGTCAACACACATGTTCACCAATAGCAATGCATACAAACATGGCTACAGGAGACACATGTAGGACCAACGCACATGTACAATCTGTACTGTGCATGCAGCAACCATGCATGTGCAGTGGCCGATGTCCATAACACAGCTGTGCCTAGCTACAACATGCAGTCGCAATGCAGCCCCATCATTGACACCTGTATATGGTGACATACAGACAGTACAGTTGGTTGTACATCACATATGGAGGGATGTGGGTACATAAAGTGGTGATCCACCTGTGTAGATGTATGTGTGCTGGGGATGGCTCACAGGTGTGTCACATGCCATCCTACCATGCCATGTGCAAACAGTACGCTATGTCACTCTTACTTGATGGTGATGACATAACGCATACACAGTGGTCAGGTGTTACCAACTGTATGTCACATGACACCTGTATCACTAACATCCTCCCGTGTGCATATAGTCACACAATTGCCAGACACAGCATTGGTACACATACTGCGGACATTACCGCTGCATGTCTATCAAACGGCTCATCATATGTCAGGTGTATCATTCCCAGCACTGCCATGTGTGTCTGCTTGTGTGACCACACATGCCACATATGGTGGGGACTACGTCCCAGTTGTAACACATCCCTGTACACCATTGTAGAGATCTGTACAAACTGCAGTGTGGAAAGCATGATGTCGGCAGGTGTGGTGCATCACACACATCGGCTATCCATACACACATATCTGGTCACCACAGTGTGTGTGTGTATATGTATGTATGTATGGCTGTCTGGTGCTTGATGTGAGGGTGTATGCTACCATACTGTGGAAACAGGATCACTAACCCCTCATGGTGATGCAGTCTACTACCCTGTTGATGCCATCGGTCCCAGCCATACTGGCTACCTGTGCATGTCCCTTCTCTGTGCCACGTTGTGTGGGTGCAAAGTACTGCGAGGGTGATGACCACATAGGCAAGGGTCCACACCTCAACACTATGGGGTGTGCGTTATAGTGCTGTACACCCTGTGAATGTGGCCATGTTCCTGTACTGTGACAGGGTATTACTGCTACACAGTGTGGCCTCATGCTATCAGGTGGCCTCTAACGTCATCACTGGCCAGACCGCTGTGTACAACCCCTGCACCATGTCAACATACCTGTAATGTTTCCCGGTGTGTATGTGAAGGGCCGCTCATGTCTCCTAAACTTGATTGACTTCTTTGAATCAGTCTCCAGAGCCATGGACAAGGGTAAGGTGGTCCACACAGCCTATCTAGACCTTGCCAAGGCCTTTGACACCATCCCCCACTCTGGAATCATAGATAAACTTACTAAGCTGGGCATTAATCTCTACGTCACCCAATGGGTTGCTAACTGGCTTACTGATAGAACCCACACTGTAAAAGTAGCCAACTACAAATCCAGCTCCAGACAAGTGACAAGTGGAGTACCTCAGGGTTCAGTCCTGGGACTGCTCTTATTTGGCATCTACTTCTCTGAAGTACAGGCCAACACTAAGGGACTCTGGATAACAAAGTTTGCAGATGACTGCAAACTGGGAGCCATTATTGAATCCCCAAATGATGTGGATACTCTACAAAAGGGCCTTACAGAAACAGATGCTTGGTGCCAGAGACATGGGCTCAAGCTCAATGCCAAGAAATGTATAATTATGCCCTTTGGGAAAAAACATGTATCCATGAATTACCATATAGATGGCAGTACACTAAACACCGAAAGTTTGATAAGAGACTTAGGGACACAGGTGGACAGTGGTCTCACCTTTGATAACCACATTGCCACAGCAGTCAGGAAATCCTTCTATGTGGCACACCTCATCACTAAGGGCTTTTTATTTTGAAAAAAGGAGGTCATTGTCCCACTGTACTCATCCCTCATTAGACCCATTATAGAATACAATGCCCCGTTTGGTATGTACCTCTCAAGACATCTGCAACAACTGGAAAGGCCACAGAAATACCTCACTAAAAGAATCACAGGCCTAAAGCAGATGCCCTATGCTGACCGCCTTAAGAAACTCCAGCTACTCTGACAGAGTATACTCTGTCGCATATCGTCTACTCAGAGGCGATCTTTGCTTAACATACAAGGCCATGCCAAACCCAGAGCTGTGGGACATGCTACACTTAAAGAAATCCCAATCCCTCAGAGCCACACACTCCAGGGATCTAAACCTTGTCATCACAATAAACAAAACATGCTGGAGGGATAGGTTCCTGACCCAGAGACTCCCCAGACTCTGGAATAGATTGCCCATACATGTCAAGCAGAGTGCCTCTTTGGTCCTCTTTAAAAGGAACCTTGATGATTGGATGAGAGAAAGGAAATTCACCCCGGGGATCACGTCAGTCGCCCTGCTAGACAGGGGTCCAGGGAAGTAAATAGTGTGGGAAGAAATAGCCAGGGAATTGTTATGGCTATGCTTGTATAGGCCCTAGGGCTGATAGCCTAGTACCAACCTATGAACCTATGAACATCTCTGTCAGCTGTAGCCTGTTCAACTGACCACATGCTTCAGGTGCAGTATATGTGCGGACATCTGTGTCATGTTCGGACATATGTGTCATGTTCGATTTTCCAACAGTCAGGTTGAGGGTACTTTTAGCATGCTGATATTGCCATACGTGCCTGTGAGTACTCCACAGTTAAACATGGGGGACTGCAAACACTGCTACCTGTAGGCACATGCCAGTACACCATAGGAGGGAACCAGGGCATCATTACCAACATGTCGTTACTGTTGTAACCGAGACACATACTGTGAACATATCACAATGCATGCTGCACCTGGACTACATGGTATGACTGGTGCATGTCGACAGTACACCACTGATGTCACATACACATCTCTCAGTATTCACACACGTCCAATGCAACATACACATCCCTCAATATGCATACACAAGTAATGTTAGATACACCTCTCACATCTCAGTATTCGCACACTACCAAGACAACATACACATCCCTCAATATGCATACACAAGTAATGTTAGATACATCTCTCACTATTCTGTTCACCCTGTGCATCAGACCATATGAGCATATCTCTGCACCGATGGTGTGGATGACAGGGATGTAGCACAGGCTTCATCATATGCACAGGGTGATACTGTTTGCCAGGGGCATAGGCTGCACCAATGGATGACATCATGTGTGCGGGTAAGGGCCGGTGATTTGAATGGACATGTTTGTTCCGTATGCGTGTGGGTGTTGTGGAGCCCTACAGTTGTGTTTGCTGTGTGTGTGTATGTGTGCACACAGTTCTGTCATTTGTGAGACCTACACAAGGGTATTCTAGACAGCTCCAGATTGTACAGACCAGGTTGTACAGCTCACTGTGATCGGACACAGCCACGTGTCCTGTGCCTGCCAGGGGTTGCACGGGCACTACCAGGCAGAGGTACAGAATGGCTATTATCCGATGACACATGGCCACTGGAACCGTGTCCCCACCGAGAAAGTCCAGGGCCACGTCCACGTGGCCTGCTGTGACCTGGTGTTGACAGCGCAGCACCAGCTGCACTGCTACTGCTACCAGCACTATGGGAACGGCCATGTCAGGTGGCACGCTCATGTTGACCTGCACTAGGTGGTGTAGCTGGCCTACGTCCATGTATCCTATGCCTCACCCCTACCAGATGTTCCAGCACAGACAGCTCACACTCATGGATTGCCATGCCACAGTCGAGGATTCTGACCATGTCACCCAATCGCCTGTCCAGAACATCAGCAAGCTGCTGTTGAGCACCTGCCAATGCCTAGATGTTGTTGTTTAGGGTACTGATAGCAACCCTCTGCAGCCTCTGCCCTTCTCTGTTCTGCCGTTCGGCACGTGCCTGTGCCACCATTACAGTCTGGAACATGCGTCTGGTTATCCCAGCTGCTGTGCTATGTCCTGCAGGTGCATGTCTGCCAGAGGTCCTCCTATGAGCAGCACCAGCCACATGCCTGTGTGGCACATCTGCAGTCAGTATACTGCCACCATGGTGTGGAGACGCACCTTCTGTAGCCACCACATGTTCCTGTTTAACGCTAACAAACACTGACTGTCCTTCCTCTATGGCAACCATAGATGTGGTACGTGTTGGCAGCTGAACTGTGTGCAAGGAAGAGGTGGACATAGCTGGGATGGCAACCGTTGGCACAGATTCCACCCCTGACATCCCTGCCTGTACCTCATGCATATGTTCATCACTGCTAGCATTTGTGGGGACACTATCAGATGGACCGCAGGAGGGTAACGCACCTACATCACCTGTGAATGCAAAGAAAGACTCTAAATTACAATAGACACACACACACACACTGACACACACACACTGACACACACACACACACACACACACACACACACACACACACACACACACACACACACACACACACACACACACACACACACACACACACACACTGACACACACACACTGACACACACATACACACTGACACACACACACACACACACACACACACACACACACACACACACACACACACACACACACACACACACACACACACACACACACACACTGACACACACAGACACGCACACTGACACACCATGCATGTGAGATGACAGATGGCATGCAGCATGCTTGTGATACAGCTGACAGCATGCAGCTCAGACATCAATAGTGTTTGTAAGCATACCTCCTGGAATGCACACTACAGCAGGCAGGTGTCATATCATTATCCATGCAATACACACAATCATGGTAGTAGGCATGCATCCCCGTGATACACCATGTGGACCAGAACAGGATAACAGTACACATGGCTGACGTGACCTTGACATGTAATCTGTTGACGTATGCATTAACATGCATGCATGCATGCCTGACAGAATGGTGTCCTGACACATGTACAGCGTCGTACTGGGTATTACATTGCAGTGTTGTCCATATGCCCTACAGATAGAATGCATGTTGAGCAAGAATGCAAGGGCATGGTAGGGGACTGTGAGCTGTCTACATTGCTGTACAGTGTGATGTACAGACACTGTGCCATTGCATGGCATTATGAGGCATCTATAGTGCTAAACAGTGCATGTTATGTATGCATTGCATATCCAGAACTGCATGCATACCCATGACATACCTGTGGATTGTGACCTACGATGGTGAGGTGTATACACACCCAACCATGCTGTGTCATGTGACAGGTCACTGGAGGACATACAGATGACATCCCTGCATGATGACTACAGAGTGCTGGCTGCCTGGCAACCATGTCCACACATAGCGGACATGTCACGTCACCATTTCACACATGACATTGATGTACCAAGCACACAAGGTGCACAGTTAACAGTGATGTCCTACGCCGGGAGGGGAAGAGTACAGTTTCTGAGGCCTGGTGTCACGGTCAGTGGAATCTGTGAAGGTGACTACCATCATGCTATGACACAGACATCATGTTCAACACATCGTATGCGGTACATGTCACTGACACCTCCACTAGCTGTGCACAGGCATTTAGGATGTGCAGCGTACCACATCGCCTGTACAATTGGTCTAGTATGGCTGTAATTGGACCATGTGTGGACAAAGTGGGACAGTGTGTATCCACATCCCTTCTTCTGTGTGGCTACGTATCTCTGGTCATCCCCCATGGCCATGTGTGCACATGTGTTGGTCATGTATGTGATGGCCATCTATCACACATGTCTGTGTTGTCCCATATGACATACACACATAGAAGTTGGATATGTCACCATCCACAGGGCTATACAGACAACAGGTGTATGTGTGGTATGTGGAGTATGGGTTATGGGAAATTGTGACAATATTGCAACAAAAACGCTATGTGTCTCAGACATGTCAGATGGAACATCACAATGTGTGAAACCATTGCATGGGGCATATAACACAATGGTGATGCCTATAGTCTGCCCATATCACTGCTCACTGTGCGGTACTGGTTTGTGTACCACACATTTTGTTCCACTGTATAGTACATATGCCTCCATTGTAGAACACCTCCACTGTTGTATGCACAGCTGGACACACATGTAGCAATGACAAATACTGTAGTTTCATGCCTGTGTATCATTTCAGTTGTATATATTGCACATAGGTGGCCTGTGTGGATGATGGGTGATGCTACCTGTATATCCATGTATTAACTGGCCACATGGTGAATAGATCTATGCTTTGACATGCCTGATACTGATGACAGTCTCACCTGCAATGGACTCTTGTCTGTGCGGCACGCCAGAGGTACCTGTATAGGGTGACACAGCAGTATGAACATTATCCATGACTGTATGACAGCCACAGGGTGCACAGTGCAAGTTAACACATTTGCCTGTACAATAGCATATAGTCAGCACATGTGTGCATACCATACCTCTCAACCTCTTAGAACAATAAATGTGGACAAAGCCTACTATGATGGGGGACATATAGGGACAACTGTGACATATTGCTCTTACTAACTTAGAAATCTGCTAGACTAATAGGTTTGCATGCACATGGGTTTTACAAGGAATGTGCAGTCATAAACACAAATGTATGTCATCATTTAATGACTCCATTCCTCAGCTATTTGCCAGAAAGGGACAGATATTAAGGGGAACACACCGACAATATGAGGCAGACATCTGGACATCCTGCAAATACCTGTACAATTCAGAGGTATGGTGCATACACAGGGTAGCATAAAGCATGTGTGTCCACATACCTTGCATATGTTGTTACATTACATGATGTACACTGACACATGCACGTACGTGGGATATACTGGCCATATGTTCAGTACTGACTTACCAGGCAACTCCAGGCTCATTGGTTGGGAGACACCCACCTCCACGATGGCAGCTAGTGTTTGTGGGGGCTGTTCTGAGGGTGTTCCCAGACTGGCCAGTAGCTCCTCTGTGTGTGTGAGTGGAGGCTGGGTTGGTGGCCCACCACCTGTTCCACCTTGTTCCCTGGCGATTGCAGTGGCTCGCTGTTTTGCATGACGTATCAGGTCTGTGCAGTGTCTGCTCACCTGCTGGTAGGTGCGGTTGTGGCCGCCCACTTCATTGACCCTCCTACGAAGATCCTGCCACAGGTCATCCCGCTGCTGTGCATGCTGGGGTACATGGCTAAATAACACCTCGTAGTTCTCATGGAGGTACGGGATTACATCATCCCCCTGTCAGCTGTATGCTGGTAGGCATGTATGCGGCATTATCTGTAAGACATGATGAAGGTGACAGGTCACATTTACAGACATGTACAGTGATACTGCTGTACATACATTTCTAGGACATCTGCACAGTTATCTTTGCAAATCAACATGACACTAACATGACTGGCATGTATGTGTCACACACATGTAACACCCAGTAAGCATTGGATATCATCCCCATATATGTGTGTCACCTCATTAGTGTTCCTACTGCATGTGACGTCTGTCTCCAAGTGGGCATGTCTGTTTGCCTGCACTGGTGTTCTTACCTGTCTACTCATGCCTGATGTATCCACGGTAATGCTGTTGACCTTGATGCTGTGGATATGTCACATATCAATACAGACACAGCCTTACTGGACTTGGGCAGTGACAATGCACCAAGTACGCATGGAAACCTGTACATGCATCTGATTTGCCATAGACATGTACACTGCACTGAACAGCTGTTCAACATCCTGCCCCGGATCACCTGTGTTGCACATGTGATAGACATGGGACAATGGCTAGTCAATCATGATTCGCAGGTGAGGTTATCGGCTATAGCATGTACGGGCTGGGTTTCCTTGCTGTATCCGACACCCATTACGCCACTGTGAGGGGCATCAGTGACACATTACTGATCCAGATAGATGATACTACATCTACCATACGTCCATCACACCATGTATGACAGGGATGATATGTGCAGCTATGTGGACAGGGCTGCGTGGTATGGCAGGAGTATGTCACAGGTATGGCACAGGAATCTGCCCAGCATGTGTTCATCCTAGTCGTAGGGCGGTGGTTGACCATGATGTATGTCTTTCAGATCAGGCTATGGACATGTAGCATGTCTAACAGCATAGTGTGTCGTATGTCTGTATGCAAGGTGGATAGCATGCTGCATACTGGAGGTGAGTATTGTGGAGGCTGGTGTCCACCATCCACGCATGGGCCCTACCCCTGGAGGGTGATGTGTATTCCAATATTGGTCACACGGGTGCTGTGTATGCCTGTCCAATGATGTCCGTGCTCATGGATACCACCCTGTCATGTCATGGGTACCACGGATGACTACCTAAAGGGCCAGGGAGATGTCTCCAGCTCAGGGAGGTGTACTACACTACACTATCCCTAACACAGTGTCCATACTGTTGACCACAGCCTAGGTGTTTCTTAATGGGTACAGGGTATTCCCCTAGAGGTGTCATTGCTGATATCATCCACCGGAATGTGCACATCTGTCACACACATCACACACACAGCCCATTCTGTATGTTGTTCGCAACACTGTGACAACTATTGCCCATAGGTCATGGCCATTCACATCCTCACATACACAGACGGCTGACATTTGTCTGTGTGGTCTGGGCTACAATGCGGATGGGGTACAACCCATTAACCCTGGTTTACTGCAGCTGACACTGTGTGATATGCACATGTCACTGTAGCATCTTTAGTAGTTGTGAGTCTGTCAACAGGCCACTAGTAGAACACTCCTGTGACATACAAAGGCATCTGTAGCCGAACATCCGTACTGTCTTGTACATCTGTACTGCTAACATCTACATTGATAATGGTTCCTGGACTTGCAGACCATACCCGGCAGTATTCTGATGCAGTGCCACCAATCATGACTGTTGTTAACACTTGTGGGTTGATATTATCCAACACCTTATCTGTAATGTATGGGCATGCTCGGCACTTGTTCAGAGCTTCTTGGCACGTTATGAGCTACTGCTTAGTTTAGCACCCATTTCACACGAGTCCTCACAGGTACACTGTCTGTCCATACATTTCCAGCATGATAACTGTACAACGGCTGTCGTACACACATCACTAACATACCTTGTGAGACATGGTGGTTTATACAGTGTGTCCACCTGGCACGTACCACTTATATACAGGCATGTCCAACTGGCACGTACCAGTGCTATTGCCTGTCACTATGATGACTTTGATGTACGTGTGGCATAAGAGCTATTCTCATGTACACAGTCGATGCACACCTCCCAACATACAACAGTACAGCCTGTGGGGGATGCACATATGCAGCCCTGCTGGGGGTTATACTATCACCAACCCTGACTGCACCTGACAGTCATGTGGGGATGTGCAAAATTGGCAATGCACCCCACACATCACATAGTCCCACATGATCCCCACCACAGGCCACACATACGGAGACACCTTGTACTGTACCCCTCCATACTCTGTGTGGGCACCAAAGACAGCCCACATCGCCAAACACAACCACACCAACCTATAGCCCACAGACACGTGTGCCCATCACATACAGCCAATAGGGTGTCATAACATACACAACGCACCTGTCTTAGGTGACTGTCAGCAGTCACACTCCTGTTCCACTCAGCAGGCTACACAAGGCGATACTCACTTACATCCTGCTGTCAAGTAACTGGTTCTGCAACATAACCTATGCACACATGCCACAAGTCAGCAGGTACAATGCGACTCATCTTTCATGTTTGTGTGACTGAAGTTGTATCTCAGGGCACAGACTATGTGTGCAGGGGCATGCAATAGCCCACCAGTGTTGTAGCCCTGATAGTGTGGTCCAAGCCCTGGGAAGCATTTTGAGGTCATCCGGACCTGTTACCACTGTACTACGAATGACTGTGTCACTCCCAACAGTTGTCCATGCTTCTGCTGTCATTCCACAGGCATCTAGTATATGTCTACTTTGACAGACCCGGCCAAACAACATGATGCTGTGGCATAGTTGACCTGCACCTATCAGCCCTGGGAGTACAGATCACATGTTGGACTCTTGCTGCTTTTATACTGCCTGTCTTGCACAGTGTCCAATAACAGTCACCACCAGAACGGGAACTGCCTATCAGAGCATGTGGTCATGTCACACAATGCTTGACATCATCCTCTGTGATGCACACAGGCAAGGCACACCTGATACTGCACCACTTCAATATCTCTGCAGTGACTGGGACCTGCATCTTGGCTCTGCAGAGCACACCTGCAATGACTGGTTATAGACAGACCGTACCTCTCAGGCATGTACCTGGACTGGCATACCCATGGCTGAGGTGTTCCCATATTCCACTATGTTGTACAGACATCCCGGCTGGTTACTTAGCACAGTGCATCACAGGTGCTCCACGTGCATATAACTGTTTCCAGAACTACTGCTGCTACTAATGTGAGACTGACAGTAACCCACACTTAACTGTGATAGCCGCACATGTACTGACACATTTGGCATATGCTGTGCGTGAGTCATAACCTCCGCTCGGCTGGTTCGACCCATACACCACCTCCAAGACCAACAGTATCCTTGACATGAACACTACCAACATGTGACTGCTGTTCCACACCTGGGGTTATCCCCTCATTGGTGGAATCCGAACATCTGCTACCCTCCCTAGTTAGCCACATACTGGCACCACACACTTCACAGCATACACAGTAGATGAGCACTACAACACCAACTACAGATGTCGTATGACAGCGGTGGTTGTTGTCGTGACACACATACAGGTGGACAATGCACATGCAAACACTGAGACATACCCCAGTGCACTTCAATAGCACATACACGACAATATGTTTCATGCTATTCCACACAGAGCCATGATGGTACACATCAGATTACAGACAACACTCTGGGGGTGCGGTCCCATGGACATACTTTACGACAACAGGTGGGGGCTGTTACACAGTGGTGTACATTCCCATGGGTGGAGTGACTCACTGGTCAGCCTCGGTAGGGCCACAGGATCCCTCATCACCTACTCCATAACTAGCAACGTACACATTACTGCAACACATTCCGAGATGTACCACAAGGCATTATGGTGGTATGTCAGTAGTCATATGCAATACCCACATCTGCTCACACATACAACTGTCACTCTGGAACATGACAGTAACAGGTGATGTTGGCAACATGCTGTCTGATGGCTTCAATGCTAACATTACACCCTCTCACTCCCTGCAGGGCCACATTCCTTGCAGGAACATTGCGGTGTACCTGCAGTCACACCTACACAGTACTGACCTGCACTCTATATGTCCTAGGACACAGGCCCCTTGTCACCCTACAATACCCCAGGCTGTGATGTCCACAGACCTCTGAACAGCATGTCTCCCCACTGGGACACCATATTCAGTGATAGCCTTGTACCAGACATTGTGGCCCCTGACTGGCACACAGCGACAGTAACACTCCACACAGGTGGCACCACAATGCACGACTGGGACTATTGCCCTACACACCTCACTGGACTGTTATGCACAGCTATAGGGCACATCATCATGGACATAATTCGCTGAGTCTTTGTTGTGCTCCAGTCCTTTGATGCCAGCTGAGTTGCTCTTGTTGGGGCCACAGCATGCCTCTTACACCTGTTGAACACCTTTCATACAGTTGCCAGAGTAGTTGATGATGACACGGGGGTTCACACGGCCTGCATTGCCCTCTCGCTGCCATTCAGCACCGTTCTACATTCTGGTATTGACTACATACACATCCACCTGTACATCCAACATATGTCTCTGGAAGTTATGCAAAGTGGCTAATGGATGGGACACACACACTGAGGGTGGCATACCATATCACATACTGGATTCCAGTTACACTTGGCTTACCACAGTCCTCAGTCATGGGGCCCTCATGTTCGGTATATGCTTCCCTGAGGTACAGGCTACATCACTACATAAATACCATTCCCCACTTTATGCATGGCGGACACTTTTAATTACTGCAAACCAGGCTATGCATACACTGACATTACATAATACAGAACATACTATACATACAGTTAGTGTTCTACATACCTTGATATCATTCTGGTGTTTCGTCTCTATCTCTCTTCAGTATCACACTTTCAACTGTTATACGGTATGAGCATACAGTTCGCATATCTATCAAATCATCCTTATATATGTCTATACCTGCAACATGTGGTTTACTGCTGCCAATTGGCAGTCCGGTGTGACTAATTACATGCACATCAGCTGTGCAGCTACTCCATTCACCAATTACATGGCAACAGTGGGGTATAATTGAATTCTCCACTTGGGCGTTGGCCATTTGCCCTGCCTTCGGGGTGACGGCCTGTATTGTGTTTTGTTGTGTGTAATTGCAACTGCTATGTGTAGAGCCAAGTCTATTTTGGGGTCATGTCCCCCATGGATTGTGTGTGACGGCTTGAGTATGTGGTTCTACCTGTGACTGTACCTGTCATCTCACCCATCTGATAAAGGACTATTGCAAACACCTGTAACATCGCCATTTGTTCCGTTATCCGATGGATACAATTTTGCATGGCGCCTTTAAATGTGTCTCTCACAAGGTATGTAAACAGTTCAGCAGATGTAATTGACTAACTAGATGTTTGGGCTGTGGTTACGGTCTGTATTGCTATTGTTTCCAGTGTGGGGGATGTAGGCAGGTGTACGTAGCATATACAGTTTTGTGGGGCTTGAATTTCTACGTGGTCCATCTATATGTGTGTGGGCCCCTTCCCTAACTACAGTGCTATCACTTAATAGACTTCTGTTATGGGAATTTACTTTGTGCCATTGTTAATTGGTTTCTATATGGTATGCAGGTGCGGTTGATACTTCCATACCTCCGGATGTACGGCGATATGTGCAGGGATATTTGTAAATGACCGCTATCCCGTGTATGCCTGTCCCAGATATTTGCAGTCATTGCAGTGGTGTTGGTGTCAGACCCTCTATCACATGGCTTGCCACCTTTTCATATGGCCATAGTTGGACACTTGCGGGTCACACAGTGGTGTTTACAGGCTGACATATGGCCATGGTCAGTACACAGGATAGCACATACTTTTATCCTCATTACATACCAATTGTTCTTGGTCCTTCACTACTTATCGGTTTGCATAACATTTCCAGTTCTTAGATACAGGCATGAGTATTTCCTGCAACTATTGCATATTATTTGGGACATACTAATGTCCTAAACTCTCGGACAGTTGCCCTTTGTAATGTTTCATGTCAAGACACACCTGGCCAGGGGGGGCTGTCCCTCCCAATGTGGGACAGGTGTTTACCGCATAGCTATACCCGCACCTACCGTAATCATCTACCTCCGAGTTGCCACCTACAGACACATAGGCGGACACTCACACACACTTTAGTCACACGGGAACACACATGGCACCCTCAACACACACATACACAGGCTACATCACTCACAACCACAGTTGTACACAGTACCTACGTGGACCGCACCGCTGCCAGCGGTGAATACATGTCCTTACTATCGTCATATTGCTTGCGGTTCTACTGTTCCAGTACTGTGTTCTTTCTGACTTTCAGCCACCTGGTTATGTGTGACGGTGTGTGACACGTTCCATAGTTGGCGGTATCCTGTTTATTTGTACCTCAAAGGTGTTTTGAATGTCGTCGACCTATCTATATATTTGCAGATGTCAGTGACCCCTTGTATATCGACATATATCACACTATTGCCCTTTCTATCTGTATTATATATGTGTAGATATATATATATATATATATATATATATATATATATATATATATACAGGCACGCTACGCCTTTCATTGAGTGTTTGTCAGTGTATACAGTGTTTCCTGGACTCCACCCGTTTGTGTCTGTACCTGTCACATTACACACCTGCCATAGGTTAAGTTTACCTCCCATCCCACTTTGCGAGGGACACTCCCTCTTTGTGCAGTTGTGTCCTGCAAAATATTTGTGAACATAGCAAATGTCCTGCGACTTTGGGACAAACATATTCCCTATAGTTTATGTCATAGTTCCATAACACATTTATTCTGTATCTGACCCACCTACATGTTACAGGACACGGAACACGTACCTGCGACCATTACTAGACTAAGCTTTTTATCTATGAAAAACACTGATGTTCTGGTTTTCATCCTGGTTGGGTGTATGTGTCATCCTGCAGACATCTGGCGTATGTCCCACATTGGTCATTTGAACTGTGGCAACCCTATCGTACGTACATCTTGACTAGCAATAGTGTTGGGTGATTGTATACATGACTGCCTGTTCCACTCCTGGCAGTGGTCGTTTTACCCTTCAGAGCAGGTGCTATTTGTTCGGGGGTGACTAATGCTGCTGTCACTTGTTCTGTACATCATTGACCGTGATCTGCGCAGTGGTCAGTGATGCTTAGCCCTGTTTCGCGCATATCCGTATAGTCGTATTTAAACATCACTTACCAGCTGTGGGCAACGCTTATTCCCGCTAATGTGTGCTACACATATTCTGATGACCTGCATCTGGAATGCATTACCCGTGCCGTCGGGATTACATTACATCCCTTGTGGGACGTGGGACCGGGAACATGCACGACAGTCACTGCATGTACCACTTGGACATCTGGGGGGTTGTACACGAAATATGTCATTTTGTATGTGCAGTACACTACAGCAGTTACTCAACACTACACTCACATGGATAACTCCATTAGTTTACAACTTGATGGGTTCAGTTAATGGTATGTCCATGTGACGTTTACTGGCTGTACTCCGGCACTGGGTATGTATAACACAATTAAATACACCTGATAATTTGCTACACCTTCAAACGACCGTGGATGCAGCATGCCGGGGTGACGAATGCCTGTCATGGGTACATCCCCTGCCTTGACACAATATCCATGATTACATTTTGTGGAGCCCCTCAGTAATGCGGCGGGTAATCCGTGATAGTGCTTACACACATGTGCTCCCGCAATTGCCACTGCTCCATTACGCGACAGTTGCTTACTCGATGTTGTGGCGACGGGAGTCACTGTTTCCCCCGTTTGGTGTTTTGTATCTGAAAATTGGGCATGTACCTACCGATGTACCTGAGAACCTACACACACAGCACCGACAGATGCTGATAGGTGCATCTACTGTTCAGGTGTTGACATTTCCATGTTCCAATGGCTGTTGCGTGTACAATGTTTGAGGGCTGCCTATGTAGGATTCCACAGTGGGCCACCTATACATCACAATTTACAGGTAGTCGTGTTTGTGTGCCATCCATGTTACTGTGTGTGCAAGTGGGGAGGGGTGTCAGTCCGTGGGAGCCTACACTGTCAAGGTATGTGCTATACATTCCCTCTTTGCCAAGGCGTAGGCATATTGGACACGCCTCCGTCTGCCTACTGGGGCTGGCACAGTGTGTCCGTGGTCTGGATCCCTCTGTGCCTGTGTTGGCCTTGGCACTTGCAGTGGGCTGTGAGGCCCTCCCCCATTTTGACCCTGCTGCAGCTGTTTCCGCAGGATCATATTATGTAGCATGGCACATACTATGAAGATGTGGGCACATGTGCCTGGAGAGTACTGCAAGGCTCCATCAGATGTGTCCAAGCACCGGAACCATGATTTCAGCATCCCGAACACATGCTCAATGATGATTCTGGTTTGTGCGTGTGCCTCATTATGGCGTTCTTGCATTGGTGTGTGTGCATTTCTGATGGGGGTCATCATCCATGGCTCCAGTGCATAGCCAGCATCCCCCACAAGGTGTCCTTGTGGGATGTCCCCCCTGACAAATACCCGATACAGCTGTGAGGCATGCCAGATATGGGAGTCGTGGTAGCTTCCAGGGCTGCCAGCACACACATCCATGATAATGCCATGGGCATTGCATATGACCTGGCAGTTGATGGAGTGGAATCCCTTGCAGTTTATGTAGCACCTACCATACTCACTGGGTGGTAACTTGATTTGTATGTGCGTGCAGTCTATCGCACCCAGTACCTCCGGGTAGTTTGCCACACGGTGGAAGTGACGCATATTGCTGGCCAACTCCTCCTGAGTTCGGGGGAAGTATATATGCTCATTGGCATGTTGTAACATGGCATCCAGGAACTGGTGTAGTACCCTAGATGCCGATGCCTTTGAGTTCCCCATTATATCTCCAGTTGGCCTTTGAAAGGTACCTGTGGCTAGTATTCGCAAGCTTACACATACCTTCGTGTCCACTGGGATGGGTTCCCCTCTGTTGTTTCTGGTTCTCAGGCATGGCCAGCACAGCTCTACTATTTGCTGTAAGATGTCCCTGTCCACCCTGTAATGCTCTACTATCTCCAGATCATGTAGCCCCTGGTAGGTTACCCTTGGTCTGAACACTCTTCTCCCCCTCCAAGGCCTACGGTGGTTGTCGGCATCATCCTCCACAACACCGTCGGTCTGTAACACATGCTGATGAATCACAGCTATGGAAGCTCCCAACATGTACATTTTAAAAGTTCCCCATCTGTTTACACCTATGGTGCAGTGTTTGGTAATACACAGGTGTGTGTTGGGTGCTTTCACACTTTATACTGTTTTGCTGTGAACACTGATGATGTCATCGGGTGTGTATGTACGATCGTGGCTACAGGGTATTAACAGAACCACTATTGTGCTGCCTTTGGTGTTGCATTACATTTGGATGCCGTGAATTACCTCCGGCCCTTCCGTTTACATTTGTGCACGTTACACCTACCATTTGCTGGCATGCATCCAGCTGCCTGCTTTCATTTGTACTTTCCTAGACCTGGCTTATCTTGCATAATGTGTGCTATTGCCGATCTACTGTGGGTTTGATTTGCTCTGCTATGACAGTTCTCCTATCTTTGCATTCCAGGTCCTCCCCTCCTTTCTTTGCAATCCTATGCCTCCCCAATCCTGTTTTGCAGGTTTCTGCATGCAAGCTTGTCTACTGCCGTCGACTGGCCGCCGTGAGTTGATTGGTGTTAATTGCTCATTAGTATGCCAATAACCCTGCTTCGGCATTTCCTTCTTTTCTTCCCCTGACCTTCCTGTTTGTGCTATTGTTCACAGCGCGTGCATCCGCTTACCGGGTTTCGGGCATGATTTCATCCCCGTACACATGCGCTTTTGGCCACCATGTGTGCTCTCAGCTAAACGGTTCTATACCCTCCTCCCCACCCCTGTCCTGCAGCTTTGCTTAGCAATGGCCAGGCCAGATTTGCATTGCTCCAATGTGCTTACTGATATGGTGGCACACCCCTCTGCTGATGTCATGTATCACCTCTGATACACTCTTCGGTGTTATAGCACTGTGCCATCAGGTACATCCTTAATCCGGCGGGACGTTTGCGATTCATTATTACCTGCCTTATTTGCATGGCATTGACTACTAATTCATAGTTACAGCGCTGAACACTGTCACGGATCCCTGGCAACCCTTGCGCCTTCCTTGTGGTGTGCCATGCCTACCATTGCATATTATGGTGCAATCCTAATTTGTCTTTCATTGTGATTTTATGACATTTGTATATATTTCCTTTGTATTCCTGTTTGCACACACATGCCCTGCGGTTTTACTGTGCGTTACTGTGCACATGACATTAAATGTTGTTTTTTAGGTGTTGTACATCTTTTCTTGTGCCATTGGCTGTGTATTTCACCATTGGCATATGTTAACTTTGTAATACATGAGTCTGGTCCACTTCCATAACTCCAATGTTCTGTTTGGGAAAATGTAAACCATGTTTTTTGGTTTACATTTCCATGGGCTTGCGCTACGACTGCACCACTTTGTGAATTGCTGTATTCCTTCATTAGCATGATGCAACACTGCGCATGGGGTGATTTGCATACCTATGCTGAGGGCTGCATAGATCTGGCATACGCCGGTAGTGCATGTGGTGTTGTTTCGTACCTGAATCGCTCGGCGGACATATTTGGCGTTGTCCTGCATACGATACGCCTGCACCTGGTGCAGGCTTCATGAATCTGGAGGATTAACTTTCTATGTTTGTAAAAGCAGTATTTAAATATTGTCCCCATTTTTGTGCCTTTCCCCCCATTATTTATGGCTTTGTCCAGATTTCTTGTCCTAAGAGTTTGAGAGGTATGCCTCTTGACCTCTTATCTCAACATATGACAACCACGTGGCCAAAGTGGTTAGAAAAACATTTTATATAGCCCACCTAATCATGAAGGGATTCACATCTAGATCAGGGGAGGTCATCGTGCCTCTTTACTCATCCCTCATCAGGCCCATAATTGAGTACAATGCCCCTTTTGGGATATACCTTACCAGACACCTGCAGCAACTGGAAAGACCCCAAAAGTACCTCACCAAGAGGATCAAAGGGCTCAAACAGATGCCATATGCTGCCCGGTTAAAGAAACTCCAGCTCTACTCAGTGGCATACCGCCTGTTCAGAGGCGATCTGTGCCTGATGTATAAAGCCATGTCCAACCCGGAATTAATGGACATGCTGCACCTCAGAAAATCCAAATCCCATCAAGCTACGCTCGAGACTTGAACCTCAGCACTGAAATAAATAGGACATGCTGGAGGGACAGATTCATAACCCAAAGGCTCCCTTCACTCTGGAATAAAATCCCAGTCCAGGTTAGGCAGAGTCCCTCATTGACTCTCTTCAAGAGGAATCTTGATGAGTGGATGGGAGATCGTAGGTTTACCCCGAGTATCACTTCTGTGTCACTGTTAGACAGAGGCACAGTATACTAACCTCGAAAAAGGGCATAGCAAAATAAATTTAAAATGGGTGGCGAAAGCCAAACACATTCTGGCTAGGCTTATAAATGCCCTAGGGCAGATAGCCTAGTATGAACCTGTGAACCTATGAACCTATATGTTTTATATAGTTTTGATGTAAAATGCATTCTCCAACACCTATACATACTACAGCAAGTTTGAAAATTAAGTGGAAGGAACAATGCTACATCAAAAATATATATAAAAATAATATGGTACATAAAAAAAAAATAAGTAAGTAAAATACAACAATTTTATATAGAGCCCATTCTCTAAGCACAATAATGCCCGCCAGGGTGTGTATTAATGTGTAATTAATGGCCTTCTAGGAGTCGGAGGCCTGACACCACAGGCGGACATTAATTACACATTAACAAACTTCCTGTCGGGCATTATTGCTTACATAAATAATGTATGTTATGTAAATTGGAGTTAGATGCAATGAAGTTATGTTAAGGGCAAAAGCACTACTCTATTTAATATTTTTTTATTTTTCAACAAAACATTGATCTCTAAACAAGTTATAAGTGCTTGATTACTT